>NW_027254550.1:0-287786 GCF_044704955.1 Pristiophorus japonicus | reverse complement strand
GACAGACACGGGGGAGAAGGGGGAGACAGACACGGGGGAGAAGGGGGAGACAGACACGGGGGAGACAGGCACGGGGGAGAAGGGGGAGACAGACACGGGGGAGAAGGGGGAGACAGACACGGGGGAGACAGACACGGGGGTGACAGACACGGGGGTGACAGGCACGGGGGAGAAGGGGGAGACAGACACAGGGGAGACAGGCACGGGGGAGAAGGGGGAGACAGACACAGGGGAGACAGGCACGGGGGAGAAGGGGAGAAGGGGGAGACAGACACGGGGGGAGAAGGGGGAGACAGACACGGGGGAGAAGGGGAGACAGACACGGGGAGAAGGGGGAGAAGGGGGAGACAGACACGGGGGAGACAGACACGGGGGAGAAGGGGGAGACAGACACGGGGGAGACAGGCACGGGGGAGAAGGGGGAGACAGACATGGGGGAGACAGACACGGGGAGAAGGGGGAGACAGACACAGGGGAGACAGGCACGGGGGAGAAGGGGAGACAGACACGGGGAGAAGGGGGAGACAGGCACGGGGGAGACAAAAGCACCAGGAGGGAGAAATCTGGGGACTTCAGGCACTCAAAGAGATTCTCTTCCTCCATTGCAAGACACAGAGAGAAAGAGAGAGAGAGACAGAGACACAGAGAGAGAGACAGAGACACAGAGAGAGAGACAGAGACACAGAGAGAGACAGAGACACAGAGAGAGACAGAGACACAGAGAGAGAGAGACAGAGACACAGAGAGAGAGAGAGACAGAGAGACAGAGACACAGAGAGAGAGACAGAGACACAAAGAGAGACAGAGACACAGAGAGAGAGAGACAGAGAGAGAGAGACAGAGACAGAGAGAGAGACAGGGAGGGAGAGAGAGAGACAGAGAGAGAGAGAGAGACAGAGACAGAGAGAGAGACACAGAGAGAGACAGAGACAGAGACACAGAGAGAGAGCTAGAGACAGAGAGAGAGAGAGAGAGCTAGAGACAGAGAGAGAGAGAGAGAGAGCTAGAGACACAGAGAGAGAGAGCTAGAGACACAGAGAGACAGAGACACAGAGAGACACAGAGAGAGAGACAGACAGAGACAGAAACACAGAGAGAGAGCTAGAGACACAGAGAGAGAGAGAGAGAGAGAGAGCCAGAGACACAGAGAGACACAGAGAGAGAGAGACAGAGACAGAGACAGAGCTAGAGACAGAGAGAGAGAGCTAGAGACACAGAGACAGAGAGCTAGAGACACAGAGACACAGAGACACAGAGAGACAGAGACACAGACACAGAGAGAGAGCTAGAGACAGAGAGAGAGAGTGAGCTAGAGACACAGAGACACAGAGAGACACAGACACAGAGAGAGAGCTAGAGACAGAGAGAGAGAGAGAGCTAGAGACACAGAGAGACAGAGACACAGAGAGAGAGACAGAGACACAGAGAGAGAGAGACAGAGAGAGAGAGAGAGAGCTAGAGACACAGAGACACAGGGAGACAGAGACACAGAGAGACACAGACACAGAGAGAGAGACAGAGACACAGAGAGAGAGAGAGAGAGAGAGCTAGAGACACAGAGACACAGGGAGACAGAGACAGAGACACAGAGAGAGAGACAGAGACAGAGACACAGAGAGACAGAGACACAGAGAGAGAGCTAGAGACAGAGACACAGAGAGAGAGCTAGAGACAGAGACACAGAGAGAGAGCTAGAGACAGAGACACAGAGAGAGAGAGACAGAGACAGAGACACAGGGAGACAGAGACACAGGGAGACAGAGACACAGGGAGACAGAGACACAGAGAGAGAGACAGAGACAGAGACACAGGGAGACAGAGACACAGGGAGACAGAGACACAGGGAGACAGAGACACAGGGAGAGAGACAGAGACAGAGACACAGGGAGACAGAGACACAGGGAGACAGAGACAGAGACACAGAGAGAGAGCTAGAGACAGAGACACAGAGAGAGAGACAGAGACAGAGACACAGAGAGAGAGACAGAGACACAGGGAGACAGAGACAGAGACACAGAGAGACACAGACTATTGTCAGCCGATGAACAAGACTTCAGTCTTTTGTTGTTTTCTGGAGCAGGAACAATCTTCAACAAAAGTTAACTCCCTGAATTCCGGGACCCTGAAAGCACAGCAACAATCCTCACGTCACAGGTTCAATAAACCCCCCCCCCATCCCCCATATTCCTGTATTCCCTTAATATCCAAAAATCAATCGATACACTCAGCGACAGAGCCCCCACTGCCCTCGGGGGCAGAGAATTCCACAGATTCACCCCCCTCTGAGTGAAGACATTTCTCCTCATCTCAGTCCTAAATGGCCGAGCCCTGATCCTGAGACTGTGACCCCTGGTTCTAGACTCCCCATCCCGGGGGGGGGGGGGAAGAGAGGACAGGAGGGGAGCACAGAGGGGCAGGAGGGGGAGGGGGAGGGGGAGGGGGGGGAGGACAGGAGGGGGAGGGGGAGGACAGGAGGGGGAGGGGGGGAAAGAGGGCGAGGGGGGGAGGACAAGGGGGGAACAGGAGGGGGAGGGGACAGAAGGGGGAGGGGGAGGACAGGAGGGTGGGGGGACAGGAGGGGGGGGAGAGGACAGGAGGGGGGGGGGAAGGACAGGAGGGGGGAGGAGGTTTCGGGGAGGACAGGAGGGGGGGAAGTACAGATGGGGGAGGGGGGTTTGAGGGATATGGGTTGACCAACACCGAGAGCCCTGGGGTGCAGCCATTGGTCATGAGACCTGGAGGAGGGGTCATTCTGTAACTTCTCAAACCTTCAGCAAATGTGGGTCACTGCTCCCTCCCCGGGGAAAGTCTCCTCCCAGAGACCAGCTCCTGCTCCAGGTGTACCCTGATTGCACAGCACCTGGCCCAGACTGAGCCTTGTTAAAGGGACAGTCCGTCCTCACTCAGCACCTGGCCCAGACTGAGCCTTGTTAAAGGGACAGTCCTCCTCACTCAGCACCTGGCCCAGACTGAGCCTTGTTAAAGGGACAGTCCTCCTCACTCAGCACCTGGCCCAGACTGAGCCTTGTTAAAGGGACAGTCCGTCCTCACTCAGCATTGGCCCACCGTACCTGAAGCGGTGTTGCGTCGTATTGTGTGGACACTGGGGGTCTGTGCAATCACCAATCCCATCCCTTTCCAACTGGTCGCCATGTCACCACGGATGCTTCAGACAGACAGCTGCCCAGCCCCTCAACTCCATCACACAATCCACTGTCCACTCCCACCAGCCCTCAAACTATCCTCCAAGCTTCAATCCCTCAGTACTGCTCCTCCGACAGTGCGGCACTCCCTCAGTACTGCCCCTCCAACAGTACGGCATTCCCTCAGTACTGCCCCTCCGACAGTGCGGCACTCCCTCAGTACTGCCCCTCCGACAGTGCAGCGCTCCCTCAGTACTGCCCCTCCGACAGTGCGCCACTCCCTCAATACTGCCCCTCGGACAGTGCGGCGTTCCCTCAGTACTGCCCCTCCGACAGTGCGGCACTCCCTCAGTACTGCCCCCCCGACAGTGCAGCGCTCCCTCAGTGCTGCCCCTCCGACAGTGCAGTGCTCCCTCAGTACTGCCCCTCCGACAGTGCAGCACTCCCTCAGTACTGCCTCTCCGACAGTGTAGCGTTCCCTCAGTACTGCCTTCCGACAGTGCGACAATCCCTCAGTACTGCCCCTCCAGCAGTGCGCCGTTCCCTCAGTACTGCCCCTCCAGCAGTGCGGCGCTCCCTCAGTACTGCCCCTCTGACAGTGCGGCACTCCCTCAGTACTGCCCCTCCAGCAGTGCAGCACTCCCTCAGAACTGCCCCTCCGACAGTGCGGCACTCCCTCAGTACTGCCCCTCTGACAGTGCGGCACTCCCTCAGTACTGCCCCTCCAGCAGTGTGGCGTTCCCTCAGTACTGCCCCTCCAGTAGTGCGGCACTCCCTCAGTACTGTCATGTATGTAACCTTTATGTAACAACACTGTATACTGTATACACCTGAGTAATGCACACCTTGACCACAGGGGGTGAACTTGTGGGAGACATTCCTCACCTGGTCATCCAGGTATATAAAGGGAGGTCCCACACAGGGTCATCACTTCTTGGTCCTGGGAATAAAGGTTCAGGTCACAGAATGACCTTGTCCATAGAATGTGCCTCGTGTGGATTTGTGGTATTGTGTAAGGACTTTACATTTGGCGACGAGAAACGGGAATCAACGACCCACGAGAATGGCCACCGGTAGCACAGAGGAACGGTACTGTGTCGGTGAGGACTGGGACGATTTCATTGAGAGGCTCCAGCAGAGTTTTGTCAGGAAGGACTGGCTGGGAGATGCAGCGGCCGACAAGCGAAGGGTCCATCTACTGACCAGCTGTGGACCTAAGACGTACGCGCTGATGAAAGACCTGCTCGCACCCGAGAAGCCGGTGGACAAAACCTTTGAAGAGCTCAGTAAACTGACCAGTGAGCACCTCAAACCGGCGAGCAGTGTACACATGGCCCGGCACAGATTCTATACACACCGACGTCGGGAAGGACAGAGCATACCGGACTTCGTTGCGGACTCCGGCGTTTGGCCAGCTTCTGTAAGTTCACAGACGCCTGCAGGGGGGAGATGTTACGGGATTTCTTTATTGAGGGCATCGATCGTGCCGGGATTTTCCGAAAGTTAATTGAGACCAAGGACTTGACCTTGGAAGTGGCGGCGTTGATGGCTCAGACTTTTATGGCGGGGGAGGAGGAAACCAAGATCATATACGCACGCAACTCTGCTCCCAACGTGGCGATGGATCAGGGAGTCAATATCATAAACTCAGAGCCCAGCAGGCAGGCAAGGGCAGTTCGACACACCCCAGGCAGCAATAGACCCAAGAGTAAGTCTCCAACAGAGACAATGGCAGGCTGAACGGACATTTAAACCCCCCCAGTGGACAATGCGGCCTGGGATGGGGCCATTGACACCCACTAACAGGGTGCTCAAGAACAGTCAAAGGGACAATCAGCGGGGAATGCCTTGTAACAGCTCTTTTGTTCACAACAATCGGAATCTCAGCTCATGCTGGAGGTGTGGGGACAGACATGCTGCCAGGACTTGCAGGTTTCAACAGTTCACCTGCAGAAATTGTAACCTCAGTGGCCATTTAGCCAGAATGTGCAGGAAGCCTGTAACCAGGCTAATTTATGAGGCGGATGAACCAGATGAGGGGTCTGCGAGGCAGGATAACGCTTGGGACAAATCAATGGATGCTGAAGTTCAGCGAGTTCATGTGGCAAACATTCACAGCTCATATACCAAAACGCCACCCATGATGATGAGGGTTTTATTAAACGGTATCCCTGTACACATGGAGCTGGACAGCCAGTCACTCATGAGTGTTCAACAATTTGAAAAGCTGTGGCCATTCAAAGCCAGCAGACCCAAACTAGAATGCATTGAGACACAATTCTGGACGTACACCAAATAAATCATTCCGGTGCTAGGCAGTGCAATGTTGGCTGTCACACACAATGGATCAGTGAACCGGCTGCCGCTCTGGATTGTCTCGGGCAATGGCCTTCATCAGCACGATGCCAGGGTGCTCGCTGTGGAGTTCCCTGATGAATACTTCCCTGCCCCTCTGGGTCATGACTACCCGGCTGCTCCATAGTAGGCAGTCGGCTTGGAATGGGGGGATGTGCACACCATGCCATCTATGGAGCGAAGTTCATGCTCACAGGTCCTACAGCGATTTGAGTCACTATTTCAACCTGGCGTCGGGACGTTCAAAGGCACCAAAGTAGTGATACGCATCACCCCGGACACCAGACCAGTGCACCACAAAGCCAGAGCTGTGCCGCATGTGATGCGGGAGAAAATTGAAAGCGAGTTGGACCGGATGTTGAGAGAGGACATCATCTCGCCCGTTGAATTCAGTGACTGGGCGAGCCCCATCGTTCCCACCCTAAAAGCGGATGGTTCTGTCAGGATCTGTGGTGACTACAAGACAAATACCCGCTCCCGAGAGCAGAGGACCTCTTCGCCACGCTGGCAGGTGGCAAGCTGTTCACCAAGTTGGACCTCACTTCAGCCTATATGACCCAGGAACTGGCCGACGAATCTAAACTACTGACCACCATCACCACGCACAAGGGACTGTTCGTTTATAACAGGTGCCCGTTTGGCATTCGATCAGCGGCTGTGATTTTTCAAAGAAACATGGAAAGCCTGCTCAAATCCATTCCTGGAACGATCGTATTCCAGGACGACATCCTCATCATCAGTCGTGACACCGAGGAACACCTCCACAACCTGGAGGAGGTGCTATGCCGACTGGACCGGGTAGGCCTGCGACTCAAGAAGTCCAAGTGTGTGTTCTTCACTCCTGAGGTCGAGTTTCTGGGCAGGAGGGTTGCTGTAGATGGGATTCGGCCCACCGAATCCAAAACAGAGGCGATTGGACGAGCGCTCAGGCCCTGCAACACATCGGAGTTAAGTTCATTTCTGGAAATCTTGAACTATTTCGGGAACTTTCTGCCAAACTAAAGCACATTGTTGGAGCCGCTACACGTGCTCCTGCGTAAGGGTTGTGATTGGTTTTGGGGGGACTGTCAGGAACGGGCTTTCAATCGGGCGCGGAACATACTTTGTCCAAATAAGTTGTTGACCCTGTACGACCCCTGTAAGAAACTGGTTCTGACATGTGATGCATCGTCCTATGGGGTTGGGTGCGTGTTGCAGCAGGGTAATGATGAGGGCCAACTCCAACCTGTGGCTTATGCCTCCAGGTCGCTCTCCCAGGCAGAACGGGGATATGGGATGGTTGAGAAGGAGGCACTCGCATGTGTCTACAGGGTGAAATAGATGCATCAGTACCTTTTTGGCAGAAGGTTCGAGTTAGAAACGGACCACAAGCCGTTAACATTCCCGTTGTCAGACAGCAAGGCTGTCAATGCCAATGTGTCAGCTCACATACAGCGATGGGCTCTCACGCTGGCTGCTTATGACTACACCATACGGCACCGGCCCGGCACTGAAAACTGCGCTGACACACTCAGCAGGCTTCCACTGGCCACCACTGAGGGGGCAGCGGAGCAAAGCACTGAGATGGTCATGGCTGTCGATGCCTTTGACAGCGCAGGCTCCCCCATCACAGCCCACCAGAGCAAAACCTGGACCAACAGGGATCCCCTCCTATCCCTGATTAAGAAATGTGTCCTGACTGGGGATTGGGTGTCCGCACACGGAGCATGCCCTGAGGAGGTCAGACCGTTCCACAGACGGATGGATGAGCTCTCCATCCAAGCCGACTGCCTACTATGGGGCAGCCGGGTAGTCATGCCCCAGAGGGGCACGGAAGCATTCATCAGGGAACTCCACAGCGAGCATCCTGGCATTGTGCTGATGAAGGCCATTGCCCGATCACATGTATAGTGGCCGGGGATTGACTCAGACCTGGAACACTGGGTTCGCAGGTGTACGACGTGTGCCCAGCTGGGTAATGCCCCCAGGGAGACCCCACTCAGCCCGTGGCCCTGACCCACCAGGCCATGGTCACATATTCACGTAGACTACGCGGGCCTGTCCATGGGGAAAATGTTCCTCATTGTTGTTGATGCGTACTCGAAGTGGATCGAGTGCATCATATTGAATTTGTGCACGACATCCACCACTGTGGAGAGTCTGCGTGTGGTCTTTGCGACCCACGGCTTGTCGGACATCCTGGTTAGCGACAACGGCCCGTGTTTCACGAGCTACGAATTCCGGGAGTTCATGTCGGGTAATGGCATCAAACATGTCAGGACAGCACCGTTCAAGCCGGCCTCCAATGGCCAGGCGGAACATGCGGTCCATATCATAAAACAGGGCATGCTCAGGATTCAAGGATCCTCCCTTCAATACCGTCTATCGCACCTCCTGCTGGCCTATAGGTCCCGACCACACTCGCTCACGGGGGTCCCGCCCGCGGAGCTACTCATGAAACGTACACTCAAAACTCGGCTGTCCCTCATTCATCCTGACCTGTCAGACATTGTTGAGGGCAAGCGCCAGTCCCAAAGTGAGTACCATGACCGTAACTCAAAGGGGAGATGTATAGAAATCGATGACCCTGTATTTGGGGCCCAAGTGGCTTGAGGGTACTGTAATAGACAAAGAGGAATAGGGACATAGTGGTCAGACTCAACAATGGACAGATATGCCGCAAGCATCTGGACCAAGTAAAGAAAAGGTTCAGCATGGACACTGAGGAACCTGAGGAAGATCATGAGATGGTGCTCACACCACCGCCAGTGAATGAGCAACAAGAACATTCAGCATCATGTACAGTCCCTGCGGTCAGCCCGGACAGGCCGGAATCACCACAGGGGACAGAGACACAGGCCACGGCTCAACAACCAGAGCCCCAACTGCGGCGCTCCACGAGAGAGCGCTGACCACCCGAGAGACTTAACCTGTGATCCCAATAAGATGTTGGGGGGGGAGGTGATGTCATGTATGTAACCTTTATGTAACAACACTGTATACTATATACACCTGAGTAATGCAGACCTTGACCACAGGGGGTGAACTTGTGGGAGACACTCCTCACCTGGTCATCCAGGTATATAAAGGGAGGTCCCACGCAGGGTCATCACTTCTTGGTCCTGTGAATAAAGGTTCAGGTCACAGAGTGACCTTGTCCATAGAATGTGCCTTGTGTGGACTTGTGGTATTGTGTCAGGACATTACAAGTACTGCCCCTCCGACAGAGCAGCGCTCCGTCAATACTGCCTCTCCGACAGTGCGGCCCTCCCTCATTACTGCCCCTCCGACAGTGCGGCACTCCCTCAGTACTGCCCCTCCGACAGTGCGGCGCTCCCTCAGTACTGCCCCTCCGAAAGTGCGGCGCTCCCTCAGTACTGCCCCTCCGACAGTGCAGCACTCCCTCAGTACTGCCCCTCCGACTGTGCGGCACTCCCTCAGTACTGCCTCCCCAACAGTGCGGCGCTCCCTCAGTATTGCCCCTCCGACAGTGCGGCGCTCCCTCAGTACTGCCCCTCCGACAGTGCAGCACTCCCTCAGTACTGCCCCTCCGACTGTGCGGCACTCCCTCAGTACTGCCTCCCAAACAGTGCGGCGCTCCCTCAGTATTGCCCCTCCGACAGTGCAGTGCTCCCTCAGTACTGCCCCTCCGACAGTGCAGCGCGCCCTCAGTACTGCCTCCCCAACAGTGCGGCGCTCCCTCAGTACTGCCCCTCCGACAGTGCGGCACTCCCTCAGTACTGCCTCTCCGACAGTGCGGCGCTCCCTCAGTACTGCCCCTCCGACAGTGCGGCACTCCCTCAGTACTGCCCCTCCGACAGTGCGGCACTCCCTCAGTACTGCCCCTCCGACAGTGCAGCACTCCCTCAGTACTGCCCTCTGACACTGCAGCACTCCCTCAGTACTGCCCCTCCGACACTGCAGCACTCCCTCAGTACTGCTCTCTGACACTGCAGCGCTCCCTCAGTACTGCCCCTCCGACAGTGCAGTGCTCCCTCAGTACTTTATTATGAATTTATAATGGGGAACAAAGAAATGGCAGACCAATTGAACCAATACTTTGGTTCTGTCTTCACGAAGGAAGACACAAATAACCTTCTGGGAGTACTAGGGGACCGAGGGTCTAGTGAGAAGGAGGAACTGAAGGATATCCTTATTAGGCGGGAAATTGTGTTGGAAAAATTGATGGGAATGAAGGACGATAAATCCCCAGGGCCAGATAGTCTGCATCCCAGAGTACTTAAGGAAGTGGCCCTAGAAATAGTGGATGCATTGGTGATCATTTTCCAACAGTCTATCGACTCTGGATCAGTTCCTATGGACTGGAGGGCAGCTAATGTAACACCACTTTTTAAAAAAGGAGGGAGAGAGAAAGCGGGTAATTATAGACCGGTTAGTCTGACATCAGTAGTGGGGAAAATGTTGGAATCAATTATTAAAGATGAAATAGCAGTGCATTTGGAAAGCAGTGACAGGATCGGTCCAAGTCAGCATGGATTTATGAAAGGGAAATCATGCTTGACAAATCTTCTGGAATTTTTTGAGGATGTAACGAGTAGAGTGGACAAGGGAGAACCAGTGGATGTGGTGTATTTGGACTTTCAAAAGGCTTTTGACAAGGTCCCACACAAGAGATTGGTGTGCAAAATCAAAGCACATGGTATTGGGGATAATGTATTGACGTGGATAGAGAACTGGTTGGCAGACAGGAAGCAGAGAGTTGGGATAAATGGGTCCTTTTCAGAATGGCAGGTAGTGACTAGTGGGGTACCGCAGGGCTCAGTGCTGGGACCCCAGCTATTTACAATATATATTAATTATTTGGATGAAGGAATTGAATGTAATATCTCCAAGTTTGCAGATGACACTAAGCTGGGTGGCGGTGTGAGCTGTGAGGAGGATGCTAAGAGGCTGCAGGGTGACTTGGACAGGTTAGGTGAGTGGGCAAATGCATGGCAGATGCAGTATAATGTGGATAAATGTGAGGTTATTCACTTTGGTGGCAAAAACACAAAGGAAGCATATTATCTGGATGGCAGCAGATTAGGAAAAGGGGAGGTGCAATGAGACCTGGGTGTGATGGTTCATCAGTCATTGAAGTTTGGCATGCAGGTACAGCAGGCGGTGAAGAAGGCAAATGGTATGTTGGCCTTCATAGCGAGAGGATTTGAGTATAGGAGCAGGAAGGTGTTACTGCAGTTGTACAGAGCCTTGGTGAAGCCCCACCTGGAATATTGTGTTCAGTTTTGGTCTCCTAATCTGAGGAAGGACATTCTTGCTATTGAGGGAGTGCAGCGAAGGTTCACCAGACTGAATCCCGGGATGGCGGGACTGACATATGAGGAGAGACTGGATCAACTGGGACTGGCGTTTAGAAGGATGAGAGAGGATCTCACAGAAACGTATAAGATTCTGACGGGACTGGATAGGTTAGATGCGGGAAGAATGTTCCCAATGTTGGGGAAGTCCAGAACCAGGGGACATAGTCTTAGGATAAGGGGTAAGCCATTTAGGACTGAGATGAGGAGAAACTTCTTCACTCAGAGAGTTGTTAACCTGTGGAATTCCCTACCACAGAGAGTTGTTGATGCCAGTTCATTGGATATATTCAAGAGGGAGTTAGATATGGCCCTTACGGCTAAAGGGATCAAGGGGTATGGAGAGAAAGCAGGAAAGGGGAACTGAGGGAATGATCAGCCATGATCTTAGTGAATGGTGGTGCAGGCTCGAAGGGCCGAATGGACCACTCCTGCACCTAATTTCTATGTTTCTATGTTTCTATCTCCAGGCCAGCTCCAAGACCATCCCATCCTCTGTCGTCGAGTTACAGTACACAGACAACACCTACATCCCATCCTCTGTCTTCGAGTTACAGTACACAGACATCACCTACATCCCATCCTCTGTCGTCGAGTTACAGTACACAGACAACACCTACATCCCATCCTCTGTCGTCGAGTTACAGTACACAGACAACACCTACATCCCATCCTCTGTCGTCGAGTTACAGTACACAGACACCTACATCCCATCCTCTGTCGTCGAGTTACAGTACACAGACACCTACATCCCATCCTCTGTCGTCGAGTTACAGTACACAGACACCTACATCCCATCCTCTGTCGTCGAGTTACAGTACACAGACACCTACATCCCATCCTCTGTCGTCGAGTTACAGTACACAGACAACACCTACATCCCATCCTCTGTCGTCGAGTTACAGTACACAGACAACACCTACATCCCATCCTCTGTCGTCGAGTTACAGTACACAGACACCTACATCCCATCCTCTGTCGTCGAGTTACAGTACACAGACAACACCTACATCCCATCCTCTGTCGTCGAGTTACAGTACACAGACACCTACATCCCATCCTCTGTCGTCGAGTTACAGTACACAGACACCTACATCCCATCCTCTGTCGTCGAGTTACAGTACACAGACATCACCTACATCCCATCCTCTGTCGTCGAGTTACAGTACACAGACACCTACATCCCATCCTCTGTCGTCGAGTTACAGTACACAGACACCAACATCCCATCCTCTGTCGTCGAGTTACAGTACACAGACATCACCTACATCCCATCCTCTGTCGTCGAGTTACAGTACACAGACACCTACATCCCATCCTCTGTCGTCGAGTTACAGTACACAGACACCTACATCCCATCCTCTGTCGTCCAGTTACAGTACACAGACACCTACATCCCATCCTCTGTCGTCCAGTTACAGTACACAGACACCTACATCCCATCCTCTGTCGTCGAGTTACAGTACACAGACAACACCTACATCCCATCCTCTGTCATCGAGTTACAGTACACAGACACCCACATCCCATCCTCTGTCGTCGAGTTACAGTACACAGACAACACCTACATCCCATCCTCTGTCGTCGAGTTACAGTACACAGACAACACCGACATCCCATCCTCTGTCGTCGAGTTACAGTACACAGACAACACCTACATCCCATCCTCTGTCGTCGGGTTACAGTACACAGACAACACCTACATCCCATCCTCTGTCGTCGGGTTACAGTACACAGACAACACCTACATCCCATCCTCTGTCGTCGAGTTACAGTACACAGACAACACCGACACCCCATCCTCTGTCGTCGAGTTACAGTACACAGACACCTACATCCCATCCTCTGTCGTCGAGTTACAGTACACAGACACCTACATCCCATCCTCTGTCATCGAGTTACAGTACACAGACAACACCTACATCCCATCCTCTGTCGTCGAGTTACAGTACACAGACACCTACATCCCATCCTCTGTCATCGAGTTACAGTACACAGACAACACCTACATCCCATCCTCTGTCGTCGAGTTACAGTACACAGACATCACCCACATCCCATCCTCTGTCGTCGAGTTACAGTACACAGACACCTACATCCCATCCTCTGTCGTCGAGTTACAGTACACAGACACCTACATCCCATCCTCTGTCGTCGAGTTACAGTACACAGACACCTACATCCCATCCTCTGTCGTCGAGTTACAGTACACAGACACCCACATCCCATCCTCTGTCGTCGAGTTACAGTACACAGACACCTACATCCCATCCTCTGTCGTCGGGTTACAGTACACAGACACCTACATCCATCCTCTGTCGTCGAGTTACAGTACACAGACACCTACATCCCATCCTCTGTCGTCGAGTTACAGTACACAGACACCTACATCCCATCCTCTGTCGTCGAGTTACAGTACACAGACAACACCTACATCCCATCCTCTGTCGTCGAGTTACAGTACACAGACACCTACATCCCATCCTCTGTCGTCGAGTTACAGTACACAGACACCTACATCCCATCCTCTGTCGTCGAGTTACAGTACACAGACAGCTACATCCCATCCTCTGTCGTCGGGTTACAGTACACGGACACCTACATCCCATCCTCTGTCGTCGAGTTACAGTACACAGACACCTACATCCCATCCTCTGTCGTCGGGTTACAGTACACGGACACCTACATCCCATCCTCTGTCGTCGAGTTACAGTACACAGACACCTACATCCCATCCTCTGTCGTCGAGTTACAGTACACAGACACCTACATCTCATCCTCTGTCGTCGAGTTACAGTACACAGACACCTACATCCCATCCTCTGTCGTCGAGTTACAGTACACAGACACCTACATCCCATCCTCTGTCGTCGAGTTACAGTACACAGACACCTACATCTCATCCTCTGTCGTCGAGTTACAGTACACAGACAACACCTACATCCCATCCTCTGTCGTCGAGTTACAGTACACAGACAACACCTACATCCCATCCTCTGTCGTCGAGTTACAGTACACAGACAACACCTACATCCCATCCTCTGTCGTCGAGTTACAGTACACAGACACCGACATCCCATCCTCTGTCGTCGAGTTACAGTACACAGACAACACTCCCATCCCATCCTCTGTCGTCGAGTTACAGTACACAGACAACACCTACATCCCATCCTCTGTCGTCGAGTTACAGTACACAGACAACACCTACATCCCATCCTCTGTCGTCGAGTTACAGTACACAGACAAAACCTACATCCCATCCTCTGTCGTCGAGTTACAGTACACAGACACCTACATCCCATCCTCTGTCGTCGAGTTACAGTACACAGACAACACCTACATCCCATCCTCTGTCGTCGAGTTACAGTACACAGACAACACCTACATCCCATCCTCTGTCGTCGAGTTACAGTACACAGACAACACCTACATCCCATCCTCTGTCGTCGAGTTACAGTA
The DNA here is from genome assembly GCF_044704955.1 of Pristiophorus japonicus. Taxonomy (NCBI): domain Eukaryota; kingdom Metazoa; phylum Chordata; class Chondrichthyes; family Pristiophoridae; genus Pristiophorus; species Pristiophorus japonicus. The sequence continues at coordinate 273,532 of NW_027254550.1, read as the reverse complement.
CACAGACACCTACATCCCATCCTCTGTCGTCGAGTTACAGTACACAGACAACACCCACATCCCATCCTCTGTCGTCGAGTTACAGTACACAGACAACACCTACATCCCATCCTCTGTCGTCGAGTTACAGTACACAGACAACACCTACATCCCATCCTCTGTCGTCGAGTTACAGTACACAGACAACACCTACATCCCATCCTCTGTCGTCCAGTTACAGTACACAGACAACACCTACATCCCATCCTCTGTCGTCCAGTTACAGTACACAGACACCTACATCCCATCCTCTGTCGTCGGGTTACAGTACACAGACACCTACATCCCATCCTCTGTCGTCGAGTTACAGTACACAGACAACACCTACATCCCATCCTCTGTCGTCCAGTTACAGTACACAGACATCACCTACATCCCATCCTCTGTCGTCGGGTTACAGTACACAGACACCTACATCCCATCCTCTGTCGTCGGGTTACAGTACACAGACATCACCTACATCCCAAACTCTGTCGTCGAGTTACAGTACACAGACATCACCTACATCCCATACTCTGTCGTCGAGTTACAGTACACAGACATCACCTACATCCCATCCTCTGTCGTCGAGTTACAGTACACAGACACCTACATCCCATCCTCTGTCGTCGAGTTACAGTACACAGACACCTACATCCCATCCTCTGTCGTCGAGTTACAGTACACAGACAACACCTACATCCCATCCTCTGTCGTCGGGTTACAGTACACAGACAACACCTACATCCCATCCTCTGTTGTCGAGTTACAGTACACAGACACCTACATCCCATCCTCTGTCGTCGAGTTACAGTACACAGACACCTACATCCCATCCTCTGTCGTCGAGTTACAGTACACAGACAACACCTACATCCCATCCTCTGTCGTCGAGTTACAGTACACAGACACCTACATCCCATCCTCTGTCGTCGAGTTACAGTACACAGACACCTACATCCCATCCTCTGTCGTCGAGTTACAGTACACAGACACCTACATCCCATCCTCTGTCGTCGAGTTACAGTACACAGACATCACCTACATCCCATCCTCTGTCGTCGAGTTACAGTACACAGACACCTACATCCCATCCTCTGTCGTCGAGTTACAGTACACAGACACCTACATCCCATCCTCTGTCGTCGAGTTACAGTACACAGACAACACCGACATCCCATCCTCTGTCGTCGAGTTACAGTACACAGACACCTACATCCCATCCTCTGTCGTCGAGTTACAGTACACAGACATCACCTACATCCCATCCTCTGTCGTCGAGTTACAGTACACAGACATCACCTACATCCCATCCTCTGTCGTCGGGTTACAGTACACAGACAACACCTACATCCCATCCTCTGTCGTCGAGTTACAGTACACAGACAACACCTACATCCCATCCTCTGTCGTCGAGTTACAGTACACAGACATCAGCTACATCCCATCCTCTGTCGTCGAGTTACAGTACACAGACACCTACATCCCATCCTCTGTCGTCGAGTTACAGTACACAGACAACACCTACATCCCATCCTCTGTCGTCGAGTTACAGTACACAGACAACACCTACATCCCATCCTCTGTCGTCGAGTTACAGTACACAGACACCTACATCCCATCCTCTGTCGTCGAGTTACAGTACACAGACACCTACATCCCATCCTCTGTCGTCGAGTTACAGTACACAGACAACACCTACATCCCATCCTCTGTCGTCGAGTTACAGTACACAGACACCTACATCCCATCCTCTGTCGTCGAGTTACAGTACACAGACAACACCTACATCCCATCCTCTGTCGTCGAGTTACAGTACACAGACACCTACATCCCATCCTCTGTCGTCGAGTTACAGTACACAGACAACACCTACATCCCATCCTCTGTCGTCGAGTTACAGTACACAGACACCTACATCCCATCCTCTGTCGTCGAGTTACAGTACACAGACAACACCTACATCCCATCCTCTGTCGTCGAGTTACAGTACACAGACACCTACATCCCATCCTCTGTCGTCGAGTTACAGTACACAGACAACACCGACATCCCATCCTCTGTCGTCGAGTTACAGTACACAGACATCACCTACATCCCATCCTCTGTCGTCGAGTTACAGTACACAGACACCTACATCCCATCCTCTGTCGTCGAGTTACAGTACACAGACAACACCCACATCCCATCCTCTGTCGTCGAGTTACAGTACACAGACAACACCAACATCCCATCCTCTGTCGTCGAGTTACAGTACACAGACAACACCTACATCCCATCCTCTGTCGTCGAGTTACAGTACACAGACACCTACATCCCATCCTCTGTCGTCGAGTTACAGTACACAGACACCTACATCCCATCCTCTGTCGTCGAGTTACAGTACACAGACAACACCTACATCCCATCCTCTGTCGTCGAGTTACAGTACACAGACACCTACATCCCATCCTCTGTCGTCGAGTTACAGTACACAGACACCTACATCCCATCCTCTGTCGTCGAGTTACAGTACACAGACACCTACATCCCATCCTCTGTCGTCGAGTTACAGTACACAGACACCTACATCCCATCCTCTGTCGTCGAGTTACAGTACACAGACAACACCTACATCCATCCTCTGTCGTCGAGTTACAGTACACAGACAACACCTACACCCCATCCTCTGTCGTCGAGTTACAGTACACAGACAACACGTACACCCCATCCTCTGTCGTCGAGTTACAGTACACAGACACCTACATCCCATCCTCTGTCGTCGAGTTACAGTGCACAGACACCTACATCCCATCCTCTGTCGTCGAGTTACAGTACACAGACACCTACATCCCATCCTCTGTCGTCGGGTTACAGTACACAGACACCTACATCCCATCCTCTGTCGTCGAGTTACAGTACACAGACAACACCTACATCCCATCCTCTGTCGTCGGGTTACAGTACACAGACACCTACATCCCATCCTCTGTCGTCGGGTTACAGTACACAGACAACACCTACATCCATCCTCTGTCGTCGAGTTATAGTACACAGACACCTACATCCCATCCTCTGTCGTCGAGTTACAGTACACAGACACCTACATCCCATCCTCTGTCGTCGAGTTACAGTACACAGACAACACCTACATCCCATCCTCTGTCGTCGAGTTACAGTACACAGACACCTACATCCCATCCTCTGTCGTCGAGTTACAGTACACAGACACCTACATCCCATCCTCTGTCGTCGAGTTACAGTACACAGACAACACCTACATCCCATCCTCTGTCGTCGAGTTACAGTACACAGACACCTACATCCCATCCTCTGTCGTCGAGTTACAGTACACAGACACCTACATCCCATCCTCTGTCGTCGAGTTACAGTACACAGACAACACCTACATCCCATCCTCTGTCGTCCAGTTACAGTACACAGACACCTACATCCCATCCTCTGTCGTCGAGTTACAGTACACAGACACCTACATCCCATCCTCTGTCGTCGAGTTACAGTACACAGACAACACCTACATCCATCCTCTGTCGTCGAGTTATAGTACACAGACACCTACATCCCATCCTCTGTCGTCGAGTTACAGTACACAGACACCTACATCCCATCCTCTGTCGTCGAGTTACAGTACACAGACACCTACATCCCATCCTCTGTCGTCGAGTTACAGTACACAGACACCTACATCCCATCCTCTGTCGTCGAGTTACAGTACACAGACAACACCTACATCCCATCCTCTGTCGTCGAGTTACAGTACACAGACAACACCTACATCCCATCCTCTGTCGTCGGGTTACAGTACACAGACAACACCTACATCCCATCCTCTGTCGTCGAGTTACAGTACACAGACAACACCTACATCCCATCCTCTGTCGTCGAGTTACAGTACACAGACACCTACATCCCATCCTCTGTCGTCGAGTTACAGTACACAGACACCTACATCCCATCCTCTGTCGTCGAGTTACAGTACACAGACACCTACATCTCATCCTCTGTCGTCGAGTTACAGTACACAGACAACACCTACATCCCATCCTCTGTCGTCGAGTTACAGTACACAGACAACACCTACATCCCATCCTCTGTCGTCGGGTTACAGTACACAGACACCTACATCCCATCCTCTGTCGTCGAGTTACAGTACACAGACAACACCTACATCCCATCCTCTGTCGTCGAGTTACAGTACACAGACAACACCTACATCCCATCCTCTGTCGTCGAGTTACAGTACACAGACATCACCTACATCCTATCCTCTGTCGTCGAGTTACAGTACACAGACAACACCTACATCCCATCCTCTGTCGTCGAGTTACAGTACACAGACACCTACATCCCATCCTCTGTCGTCGAGTTACAGTACACAGACACCTACATCCCATCCTCTGTCGTCGAGTTACAGTACACAGACACCTACATCCCATCCTCTGTCGTCGAGTTACAGTACACAGACACCTACATCCCATCCTCTGTCGTCGAGTTACAGTACACAGACACCAACATCCCATCCTCTGTCGTCGAGTTACAGTACACAGACATCACCTACATCCCATCCTCTGTCGTCGAGTTACAGTACACAGACACCTACATCCCATCCTCTGTCGTCGAGTTACAGTACACAGACATCACCTACATCCCATCCTCTGTCGTCGAGTTACAGTACACAGACACCTACATCCCATCCTCTGTCGTCGAGTTACAGTACACAGACACCTACATCCCATCCTCTGTCGTCGAGTTACAGTACACAGACACCTACATCCCATCCTCTGTCGTCGAGTTACAGTACACAGACATCACCTACATCCCATCCTCTGTCGTCGAGTTACAGTACACAGACAACACCTACATCCCATCCTCTGTCGTCGAGTTACAGTACACAGACACCTACATCCCATCCTCTGTCGTCGAGTTACAGTACACAGACACCTACATCCCATCCTCTGTCGTCGAGTTACAGTACACAGACACCTACATCCCATCCTCTGTCGTCGAGTTACAGTACACAGACAACTACATCCCATCCTCTGTCGTCGAGTTACAGTACACAGACAACACCTACATCCCATCCTCTGTCGTCGAGTTACAGTACACAGACACCAACATCCCATCCTCTGTCGTTGAGTTACAGTACACAGACAACACCTACATCCCATCCTCTGTCGTCGAGTTACAGTACACAGACATCACCTACATCCCATCCTCTGTCGTCGAGTTACAGTACACAGACACCTACATCCCATCCTCTGTCGTCGAGTTACAGTACACAGACAACACCCACATCCCATCCTCTGTCGTCGAGTTACAGTACACAGACACCTACATCCCATCCTCTGTCGTCGAGTTACAGTACACAGACAACACCTACATCCCATCCTCTGTCGTCGAGTTACAGTACACAGACACCTACATCCCATCCTCTGTCGTCGAGTTACAGTACACAGACAACACCTACATCCCATCCTCTGTCGTCGAGTTACAGTACACAGACACCTACATCCCATCCTCTGTCGTCGAGTTACAGTACACAGACAACACCAACATCCCATCCTCTGTCGTCGAGTTACAGTACACAGACACCTACATCCCATCCTCTGTCGTCGAGTTACAGTACACAGACAACACCTACATCCCATCCACTGTCGTCGAGTTACAGTACACAGACACCTACATCCCATCCTCTGTCGTCGAGTTACAGTACACAGACACCTACATCCCATCCTCTGTCGTCGAGTTACAGTACACAGACACCTACATCCCATCCTCTGTCGTCGAGTTACAGTACACAGACACCTACATCCCATCCTCTGTCGTCGAGTTACAGTACACAGACAACACCTACATCCATCCTCTGTCGTCGAGTTATAGTACACAGACACCTACATCCCATCCTCTGTCGTCGAGTTACAGTACACAGACAACACCTACACCCCATCCTCTGTCGTCGAGTTACAGTACACAGACAACACCTACACCCCATCCTCTGTCGTCGAGTTACAGTACACAGACACCTACATCCCATCCTCTGTCGTCGAGTTACAGTGCACAGACACCTACATCCCATCCTCTGTCGTCGAGTTACAGTACACAGACAACACCTACATCCCATCCTCTGTCGTCGAGTTACAGTACACAGACATCACCTACATCCTATCCTCTGTCGTCGAGTTACAGTACACAGACAACACCTACATCCCATCCTCTGTCGTCGAGTTACAGTACACAGACACCTACATCCCATCCTCTGTCGTCGAGTTACAGTACACAGACACCTACATCCCATCCTCTGTCGTCGAGTTACAGTACACAGACACCTACATCCCATCCTCTGTCGTCGAGTTACAGTACACAGACACCTACATCCCATCCTCTGTCGTCGAGTTACAGTACACAGACACCAACATCCCATCCTCTGTCGTCGAGTTACAGTACACAGACATCACCTACATCCCATCCTCTGTCGTCGAGTTACAGTACACAGACACCTACATCCCATCCTCTGTCGTCGAGTTACAGTACACAGACATCACCTACATCCCATCCTCTGTCGTCGAGTTACAGTACACAGACACCTACATCCCATCCTCTGTCGTCGAGTTACAGTACACAGACACCTACATCCCATCCTCTGTCGTCGAGTTACAGTACACAGACACCTACATCCCATCCTCTGTCGTCGAGTTACAGTACACAGACATCACCTACATCCCATCCTCTGTCGTCGAGTTACAGTACACAGACAACACCTACATCCCATCCTCTGTCGTCGAGTTACAGTACACAGACACCTACATCCCATCCTCTGTCGTCGAGTTACAGTACACAGACACCTACATCCCATCCTCTGTCGTCGAGTTACAGTACACAGACACCTACATCCCATCCTCTGTCGTCGAGTTACAGTACACAGACAACTACATCCCATCCTCTGTCGTCGAGTTACAGTACACAGACAACACCTACATCCCATCCTCTGTCGTCGAGTTACAGTACACAGACACCAACATCCCATCCTCTGTCGTTGAGTTACAGTACACAGACAACACCTACATCCCATCCTCTGTCGTCGAGTTACAGTACACAGACATCACCTACATCCCATCCTCTGTCGTCGAGTTACAGTACACAGACACCTACATCCCATCCTCTGTCGTCGAGTTACAGTACACAGACAACACCCACATCCCATCCTCTGTCGTCGAGTTACAGTACACAGACAACACCTACATCCCATCCTCTGTCGTCGAGTTACAGTACACAGACACCTACATCCCATCCTCTGTCGTCGAGTTACAGTACACAGACACCTACATCCCATCCTCTGTCGTCGAGTTACAGTACACAGACACCTACATCCCATCCTCTGTCGTCGAGTTACAGTACACAGACAACACCTACATCCATCCTCTGTCGTCGAGTTATAGTACACAGACACCTACATCCCATCCTCTGTCGTCGAGTTACAGTACACAGACAACACCTACACCCCATCCTCTGTCGTCGAGTTACAGTACACAGACAACACCTACACCCCATCCTCTGTCGTCGAGTTACAGTACACAGACACCTACATCCCATCCTCTGTCGTCGAGTTACAGTGCACAGACACCTACATCCCATCCTCTGTCGTCGAGTTACAGTACACAGACACCTACATCCCATCCTCTGTCGTCGGGTTACAGTACACAGACACCTACATCCCATCCTCTGTCGTCGAGTTACAGTACACAGACAACACCTACATCCCATCCTCTGTCGTCGGGTTACAGTACACAGACACCTACATCCCATCCTCTGTCGTCGGGTTACAGTACACAGACAACACCTACATCCATCCTCTGTCGTCGAGTTATAGTACACAGACACCTACATCCCATCCTCTGTCGTCGAGTTACAGTACACAGACACCTACATCCCATCCTCTGTCGTCGAGTTACAGTACACAGACAACACCTACATCCCATCCTCTGTCGTCGAGTTACAGTACACAGACACCTACATCCCATCCTCTGTCGTCGAGTTACAGTACACAGACACCTACATCCCATCCTCTGTTGTCGAGTTACAGTACACAGACAACACCTACATCCCATCCTCTGTCGTCGAGTTACAGTACACAGACACCTACATCCCATCCTCTGTCGTCGAGTTACAGTACACAGACACCTACATCCCATCCTCTGTCGTCGAGTTACAGTACACAGACAACACCTACATCCCATCCTCTGTCGTCGGGTTACAGTACACAGACACCTACATCCCATCCTCTGTCGTCGAGTTACAGTACACAGACAACACCTACATCCCATCCTCTGTCGTCCAGTTACAGTACACAGACACCTACATCCCATCCTCTGTCGTCGAGTTACAGTACACAGACACCTACATCCCATCCTCTGTCGTCGAGTTACAGTACACAGACAACACCTACATCCATCCTCTGTCGTCGAGTTATAGTACACAGACACCTACATCCCATCCTCTGTCGTCGAGTTACAGTACACAGACACCTACATCCCATCCTCTGTCGTCGAGTTACAGTACACAGACACCTACATCCCATCCTCTGTCGTCGAGTTACAGTACACAGACACCTACATCCCATCCTCTGTCGTCGAGTTACAGTACACAGACAACACCTACATCCCATCCTCTGTCGTCGAGTTACAGTGCACAGACAACACCTACATCCCATCCTCTGTCGTCGGGTTACAGTACACAGACAACACCTACATCCCATCCTCTGTCGTCGAGTTACAGTACACAGACAACACCTACATCCCATCCTCTGTCGTCGAGTTACAGTACACAGACACCTACATCCCATCCTCTGTCGTCGAGTTACAGTACACAGACACCTACATCCCATCCTCTGTCGTCGAGTTACAGTACACAGACACCTACATCTCATCCTCTGTCGTCGAGTTACAGTACACAGACAACACCTACATCCCATCCTCTGTCGTCGAGTTACAGTACACAGACAACACCTACATCCCATCCTCTGTCGTCGGGTTACAGTACACAGACACCTACATCCCATCCTCTGTCGTCGAGTTACAGTACACAGACAACACCTACATCCCATCCTCTGTCGTCGAGTTACAGTACACAGACAACACCTACATCCCATCCTCTGTCGTCGAGTTACAGTACACAGACATCACCTACATCCTATCCTCTGTCGTCGAGTTACAGTACACAGACAACACCTACATCCCATCCTCTGTCGTCGAGTTACAGTACACAGACACCTACATCCCATCCTCTGTCGTCGAGTTACAGTACACAGACACCTACATCCCATCCTCTGTCGTCGAGTTACAGTACACAGACACCTACATCCCATCCTCTGTCGTCGAGTTACAGTACACAGACACCTACATCCCATCCTCTGTCGTCGAGTTACAGTACACAGACACCAACATCCCATCCTCTGTCGTCGAGTTACAGTACACAGACATCACCTACATCCCATCCTCTGTCGTTGAGTTACAGTACACAGACACCTACATCCCATCCTCTGTCGTCGAGTTACAGTACACAGACATCACCTACATCCCATCCTCTGTCGTCGAGTTACAGTACACAGACACCTACATCCCATCCTCTGTCGTCGAGTTACAGTACACAGACACCTACATCCCATCCTCTGTCGTCGAGTTACAGTACACAGACACCTACATCCCATCCTCTGTCGTCGAGTTACAGTACACAGACATCACCTACATCCCATCCTCTGTCGTCGAGTTACAGTACACAGACAACACCAACATCCCATCCTCTGTCGTCGAGTTACAGTACACAGACACCTACATCCCATCCTCTGTCGTCGAGTTACAGTACACAGACAACACCTACATCCCATCCTCTGTCGTCGAGTTACAGTACACAGACACCTACATCCCATCCTCTGTCGTCGAGTTACAGTACACAGACACCAACATCCCATCCTCTGTCGTCGAGTTACAGTACACAGACACCTACATCCCATCCTCTGTCGTCGAGTTACAGTACACAGACACCTACATCCCATCCTCTGTCGTCGAGTTACAGTACACAGACAACACCTACATCCATCCTCTGTCGTCGAGTTATAGTACACAGACACCTACATCCCATCCTCTGTCGTCGAGTTACAGTACACAGACAACACCTACACCCCATCCTCTGTCGTCGAGTTACAGTACACAGACAACACCTACACCCCATCCTCTGTCGTCGAGTTACAGTACACAGACACCTACATCCCATCCTCTGTCGTCGAGTTACAGTGCACAGACACCTACATCCCATCCTCTGTCGTCGAGTTACAGTACACAGACACCTACATCCCATCCTCTGTCGTCGGGTTACAGTACACAGACACCTACATCCCATCCTCTGTCGTCGAGTTACAGTACACAGACAACACCTACATCCCATCCTCTGTCGTCGGGTTACAGTACACAGACACCTACATCCCATCCTCTGTCGTCGGGTTACAGTACACAGACAACACCTACATCCATCCTCTGTCGTCGAGTTATAGTACACAGACACCTACATCCCATCCTCTGTCGTCGAGTTACAGTACACAGACACCTACATCCCATCCTCTGTCGTCGAGTTACAGTACACAGACAACACCTACATCCCATCCTCTGTCGTCGAGTTACAGTACACAGACACCTACATCCCATCCTCTGTCGTCGAGTTACAGTACACAGACACCTACATCCCATCCTCTGTTGTCGAGTTACAGTACACAGACAACACCTACATCCCATCCTCTGTCGTCGAGTTACAGTACACAGACACCTACATCCCATCCTCTGTCGTCGAGTTACAGTACACAGACAACACCTACATCCCATCCTCTGTCGTCCAGTTACAGTACACAGACACCTACATCCCATCCTCTGTCGTCGAGTTACAGTACACAGACACCTACATCCCATCCTCTGTCGTCGAGTTACAGTACACAGACAACACCTACATCCATCCTCTGTCGTCGAGTTATAGTACACAGACACCTACATCCCATCCTCTGTCGTCGAGTTACAGTACACAGACACCTACATCCCATCCTCTGTCGTCGAGTTACAGTACACAGACACCTACATCCCATTCTCTGTCGTCGAGTTACAGTACACAGACACCTACATCCCATCCTCTGTCGTCGAGTTACAGTACACAGACAACACCTACATCCCATCCTCTGTCGTCGAGTTACAGTACACAGACAACACCTATATCCCATCCTCTGTCGTCGGGTTACAGTACACAGACAACACCTACATCCCATCCTCTGTCGTCGAGTTACAGTACACAGACAACACCTACATCCCATCCTCTTTCGTCGAGTTACAGTACACAGACACCTACATCCCATCCTCTGTCGTCGAGTTACAGTACACAGACACCTACATCCCATCCTCTGTCGTCGAGTTACAGTACACAGACACCTACATCTCATCCTCTGTCGTCGAGTTACAGTACACAGACAACACCTACATCCCATCCTCTGTCGTCGAGTTACAGTACACAGACAACACCTACATCCCATCCTCTGTCGTCGGGTTACAGTACACAGACACCTACATCCCATCCTCTGTCGTCGAGTTACAGTACACAGACAACACCTACATTCCATCCTCTGTCGTCGAGTTACAGTACACAGACAACACCTACATCCCATCCTCTGTCGTCGAGTTACAGTACACAGACATCACCTACATCCCATCCTCTGTCGTCGAGTTACAGTACACAGACAACACCTACATCCCATCCTCTGTCGTCGAGTTACAGTACACAGACACCTACATCCCATCCTCTGTCGTCGAGTTAGAGTACACAGACACCTACATCCCATCCTCTGTCGTCGAGTTACAGTACACAGACACCTACATCCCATCCTCTGTCGTCGAGTTACAGTACACAGACACCTACATCCCATCCTCTGTCGTCGAGTTACAGTACACAGACACCAACATCCCATCCTCTGTCGTCGAGTTACAGTACACAGACATCACCTACATCCCATCCTCTGTCGTCGAGTTACAGTACACAGACACCTACATCCCATCCTCTGTCGTCGAGTTACAGTACACAGACACCAACATCCCATCCTCTGTCGTCGAGTTACAGTACACAGACATCACCTACATCCCATCCTCTGTCGTCGAGTTACAGTACACAGACACCTACATCCCATCCTCTGTCGTCGAGTTACAGTACACAGACACCTACATCCCATCCTCTGTCGTCGAGTTACAGTACACAGACACCTACATCCCATCCTCTGTCGTCCAGTTACAGTACACAGACACCTACATCCCATCCTCTGTCGTCGAGTTACAGTACACAGACAACACCTACATCCCATCCTCTGTCATCGAGTTACAGTACACAGACACCCACATCCCATCCTCTGTCGTCGAGTTACAGTACACAGACAACACCTACATCCCATCCTCTGTCGTCGAGTTACAGTACACAGACAACACCGACATCCCATCCTCTGTCGTCGAGTTACAGTACACAGACAACACCTACATCCCATCCTCTGTCGTCGGGTTACAGTACACAGACAACACCTACATCCCATCCTCTGTCGTCGGGTTACAGTACACAGACAACACCTACATCCCATCCTCTGTCGTCGAGTTACAGTACACAGACAACACCGACACCCCATCCTCTGTCGTCGAGTTACAGTACACAGACACCTACATCCCATCCTCTGTCGTCGAGTTACAGTACACAGACACCTACATCCCATCCTCTGTCATCGAGTTACAGTACACAGACAACACCTACATCCCATCCTCTGTCGTCGAGTTACAGTACACAGACACCTACATCCCATCCTCTGTCATCGAGTTACAGTACACAGACAACACCTACATCCCATCCTCTGTCGTCGAGTTACAGTACACAGACATCACCCACATCCCATCCTCTGTCGTCGAGTTACAGTACACAGACACCTACATCCCATCCTCTGTCGTCGAGTTACAGTACACAGACAACACCTACATCCCATCCTCTGTCGTCGAGTTACAGTACACAGACAACACCTACATCCCATCCTCTGTCGTCGAGTTACAGTACACAGACACCTACATCCCATCCTCTGTCGTCGAGTTACAGTACACAGACACCTACATCCCATCCTCTGTCGTCGAGTTACAGTACACAGACAACACCTACATCCCATCCTCTGTCATCGAGTTACAGTACACAGACACCTACATCCCATCCTCTGTCGTCGAGTTACAGTACACAGACACCTACATCCCATCCTCTGTCGTCGAGTTACAGTACACAGACAGCTACATCCCATCCTCTGTCGTCGGGTTACAGTACACGGACACCTACATCCCATCCTCTGTCGTCGAGTTACAGTACACAGACACCTACATCCCATCCTCTGTCGTCGGGTTACAGTACACGGACACCTACATCCCATCCTCTGTCGTCGAGTTACAGTACACAGACACCTACATCCCATCCTCTGTCGTCGAGTTACAGTACACAGACACCTACATCTCATCCTCTGTCGTCGAGTTACAGTACACAGACAACACCTACATCCCATCCTCTGTCGTCGAGTTACAGTACACAGACAACACCTACATCCCATCCTCTGTCGTCGGGTTACAGTACACAGACACCTACATCCCATCCTTTGTCGTCGGGTTACAGTACACAGACAACACCTACATCCATCCTCTGTCGTCGAGTTATAGTACACAGACACCTACATCCCATCCTCTGTCGTCGAGTTACAGTACACAGACACCTACATCCCATCCTCTGTCGTCGAGTTACAGTACACAGACAACACCTACATCCCATCCTCTGTCGTCGAGTTACAGTACACAGACACCTACATCCCATCCTCTGTCGTCGAGTTACAGTACACAGACACCTACATCCCATCCTCTGTTGTCGAGTTACAGTACACAGACAACACCTACATCCCATCCTCTGTCGTCGAGTTACAGTACACAGACACCTACATCCCATCCTCTGTCGTCGAGTTGCAGTACACAGACACCTACATCCCATCCTCTGTCGTCGAGTTACAGTACACAGACAACACCTACATCCCATCCTCTGTCGTCGGGTTACAGTACACAGACACCTACATCCCATCCTCTGTCGTCGAGTTACAGTACACAGACAACACCTACATCCCATCCTCTGTCGTCCAGTTACAGTACACAGACACCTACATCCCATCCTCTGTCGTCGAGTTACAGTACACAGACACCTACATCCCATCCTCTGTCGTCGAGTTACAGTACACAGACAACACCTACATCCATCCTCTGTCGTCGAGTTATAGTACACAGACACCTACATCCCATCCTCTGTCGTCGAGTTACAGTACACAGACACCTACATCCCATCCTCTGTCGTCGAGTTACAGTACACAGACACCTACATCCCATCCTCTGTCGTCGAGTTACAGTACACAGACACCTACATCCCATCCTCTGTCGTCGAGTTACAGTACACAGACAACACCTACATCCCATCCTCTGTCGTCGAGTTACAGTACACAGACAACACCTACATCCCATCCTCTGTCGTCGGGTTACAGTACACAGACAACACCTACATCCCATCCTCTGTCGTCGAGTTACAGTACACAGACAACACCTACATCCCATCCTCTGTCGTCGAGTTACAGTACACAGACACCTACATCCCATCCTCTGTCGTCGAGTTACAGTACACAGACACCTACATCCCATCCTCTGTCGTCGAGTTACAGTACACAGACACCTACATCTCATCCTCTGTCGTCGAGTTACAGTACACAGACAACACCTACATCCCATCCTCTGTCGTCGAGTTACAGTACACAGACAACACCTACATCCCATCCTCTGTCGTCGGGTTACAGTACACAGACACCTACATCCCATCCTCTGTCGTCGAGTTACAGTACACAGACAACACCTACATCCCATCCTCTGTCGTCGAGTTACAGTACACAGACAACACCTACATCCCATCCTCTGTCGTCGAGTTACAGTACACAGACATCACCTACATCCTATCCTCTGTCGTCGAGTTACAGTACACAGACAACACCTACATCCCATCCTCTGTCGTCGAGTTACAGTACACAGACACCTACATCCCATCCTCTGTCGTCGAGTTACAGTACACAGACACCTACATCCCATCCTCTGTCGTCGAGTTACAGTACACAGACACCTACATCCCATCCTCTGTCGTCGAGTTACAGTACACAGACACCTACATCCCATCCTCTGTCGTCGAGTTACAGTACACAGACACCAACATCCCATCCTCTGTCGTCGAGTTACAGTACACAGACATCACCTACATCCCATCCTCTGTCGTCGAGTTACAGTACACAGACACCTACATCCCATCCTCTGTCGTCGAGTTACAGTACACAGACATCACCTACATCCCATCCTCTGTCGTCGAGTTACAGTACACAGACACCTACATCCCATCCTCTGTCGTCGAGTTACAGTACACAGACACCTACATCCCATCCTCTGTCGTCGAGTTACAGTACACAGACACCTACATCCCATCCTCTGTCGTCGAGTTACAGTACACAGACATCACCTACATCCCATCCTCTGTCGTCGAGTTACAGTACACAGACAACACCTACATCCCATCCTCTGTCGTCGAGTTACAGTACACAGACACCTACATCCCATCCTCTGTCGTCGAGTTACAGTACACAGACAACACCTACATCCCATCCTCTGTCGTCGAGTTACAGTACACAGACAACTACATCCCATCCTCTGTCGTCGAGTTACAGTACACAGACAACACCTACATCCCATCCTCTGTCGTCGAGTTACAGTACACAGACACCAACATCCCATCCTCTGTCGTTGAGTTACAGTACACAGACAACACCTACATCCCATCCTCTGTCGTCGAGTTACAGTACACAGACATCACCTACATCCCATCCTCTGTCGTCGAGTTACAGTACACAGACACCTACATCCCATCCTCTGTCGTCGAGTTACAGTACACAGACAACACCCACATCCCATCCTCTGTCGTCGAGTTACAGTACACAGACAACACCAACATCCCATCCTCTGTCGTCGAGTTACAGTACACAGACACCTACATCCCATCCTCTGTCGTCGAGTTACAGTACACAGACAACACCTACATCCCATCCTCTGTCGTCGAGTTACAGTACACAGACACCTACATCCCATCCTCTGTCGTCGAGTTACAGTACACAGACACCTACATCCCATCCTCTGTCGTCGAGTTACAGTACACAGACACCTACATCCCATCCTCTGTCGTCGAGTTACAGTACACAGACACCTACATCCCATCCTCTGTCGTCGAGTTACAGTACACAGACAACACCTACATCCATCCTGTGTCGTCGAGTTATAGTACACAGACACCTACATCCCATCCTCTGTCGTCGAGTTACAGTACACAGACAACACCTACACCCCATCCTCTGTCGTCGAGTTACAGTACACAGACAACACCTACACCCCATCCTCTGTCGTCGAGTTACAGTACACAGACACCTACATCCCATCCTCTGTCGTCGAGTTACAGTGCACAGACACCTACATCCCATCCTCTGTCGTCGAGTTACAGTACACAGACACCTACATCCCATCCTCTGTCGTCGGGTTACAGTACACAGACACCTACATCCCATCCTCTGTCGTCGAGTTACAGTACACAGACAACACCTACATCCCATCCTCTGTCGTCGGGTTACAGTACACAGACACCTACATCCCATCCTCTGTCGTCGGGTTACAGTACACAGACAACACCTACATCCATCCTCTGTCGTCGAGTTATAGTACACAGACACCTACATCCCATCCTCTGTCGTCGAGTTACAGTACACAGACACCTACATCCCATCCTCTGTCGTCGAGTTACAGTACACAGACAACACCTACATCCCATCCTCTGTCGTCGAGTTACAGTACACAGACACCTACATCCCATCCTCTGTCGTCGAGTTACAGTACACAGACACCTACATCCCATCCTCTGTTGTCGAGTTACAGTACACAGACAACACCTACATCCCATCCTCTGTCGTCGAGTTACAGTACACAGACACCTACATCCCATCCTCTGTCGTCGAGTTACAGTACACAGACAACACCTACATCCCATCCTCTGTCGTCCAGTTACAGTACACAGACACCTACATCCCATCCTCTGTCGTCGAGTTACAGTACACAGACACCTACATCCCATCCTCTGTCGTCGAGTTACAGTACACAGACAACACCTACATCCATCCTCTGTCGTCGAGTTATAGTACACAGACACCTACATCCCATCCTCTGTCGTCGAGTTACAGTACACAGACACCTACATCCCATCCTCTGTCGTCGAGTTACAGTACACAGACACCTACATCCCATTCTCTGTCGTCGAGTTACAGTACACAGACACCTACATCCCATCCTCTGTCGTCGAGTTACAGTACACAGACAACACCTACATCCCATCCTCTGTCGTCGAGTTACAGTACACAGACAACACCTATATCCCATCCTCTGTCGTCGGGTTACAGTACACAGACAACACCTACATCCCATCCTCTGTCGTCGAGTTACAGTACACAGACAACACCTACATCCCATCCTCTTTCGTCGAGTTACAGTACACAGACACCTACATCCCATCCTCTGTCGTCGAGTTACAGTACACAGACACCTACATCCCATCCTCTGTCGTCGAGTTACAGTACACAGACACCTACATCTCATCCTCTGTCGTCGAGTTACAGTACACAGACAACACCTACATCCCATCCTCTGTCGTCGAGTTACAGTACACAGACAACACCTACATCCCATCCTCTGTCGTCGGGTTACAGTACACAGACACCTACATCCCATCCTCTGTCGTCGAGTTACAGTACACAGACAACACCTACATTCCATCCTCTGTCGTCGAGTTACAGTACACAGACAACACCTACATCCCATCCTCTGTCGTCGAGTTACAGTACACAGACATCACCTACATCCCATCCTCTGTCGTCGAGTTACAGTACACAGACAACACCTACATCCCATCCTCTGTCGTCGAGTTACAGTACACAGACACCTACATCCCATCCTCTGTCGTCGAGTTAGAGTACACAGACACCTACATCCCATCCTCTGTCGTCGAGTTACAGTACACAGACACCTACATCCCATCCTCTGTCGTCGAGTTACAGTACACAGACACCTACATCCCATCCTCTGTCGTCGAGTTACAGTACACAGACACCAACATCCCATCCTCTGTCGTCGAGTTACAGTACACAGACATCACCTACATCCCATCCTCTGTCGTCGAGTTACAGTACACAGACACCTACATCCCATCCTCTGTCGTCGAGTTACAGTACACAGACACCAACATCCCATCCTCTGTCGTCGAGTTACAGTACACAGACATCACCTACATCCCATCCTCTGTCGTCGAGTTACAGTACACAGACACCTACATCCCATCCTCTGTCGTCGAGTTACAGTACACAGACACCTACATCCCATCCTCTGTCGTCGAGTTACAGTACACAGACACCTACATCCCATCCTCTGTCGTCCAGTTACAGTACACAGACACCTACATCCCATCCTCTGTCGTCGAGTTACAGTACACAGACAACACCTACATCCCATCCTCTGTCATCGAGTTACAGTACACAGACACCCACATCCCATCCTCTGTCGTCGAGTTACAGTACACAGACAACACCTACATCCCATCCTCTGTCGTCGAGTTACAGTACACAGACAACACCGACATCCCATCCTCTGTCGTCGAGTTACAGTACACAGACAACACCTACATCCCATCCTCTGTCGTCGGGTTACAGTACACAGACAACACCTACATCCCATCCTCTGTCGTCGGGTTACAGTACACAGACAACACCTACATCCCATCCTCTGTCGTCGAGTTACAGTACACAGACAACACCGACACCCCATCCTCTGTCGTCGAGTTACAGTACACAGACACCTACATCCCATCCTCTGTCGTCGAGTTACAGTACACAGACACCTACATCCCATCCTCTGTCATCGAGTTACAGTACACAGACAACACCTACATCCCATCCTCTGTCGTCGAGTTACAGTACACAGACACCTACATCCCATCCTCTGTCATCGAGTTACAGTACACAGACAACACCTACATCCCATCCTCTGTCGTCGAGTTACAGTACACAGACATCACCCACATCCCATCCTCTGTCGTCGAGTTACAGTACACAGACACCTACATCCCATCCTCTGTCGTCGAGTTACAGTACACAGACAACACCTACATCCCATCCTCTGTCGTCGAGTTACAGTACACAGACAACACCTACATCCCATCCTCTGTCGTCGAGTTACAGTACACAGACACCTACATCCCATCCTCTGTCGTCGAGTTACAGTACACAGACACCTACATCCCATCCTCTGTCGTCGAGTTACAGTACACAGACAACACCTACATCCCATCCTCTGTCATCGAGTTACAGTACACAGACACCTACATCCCATCCTCTGTCGTCGAGTTACAGTACACAGACACCTACATCCCATCCTCTGTCGTCGAGTTACAGTACACAGACAGCTACATCCCATCCTCTGTCGTCGGGTTACAGTACACGGACACCTACATCCCATCCTCTGTCGTCGAGTTACAGTACACAGACACCTACATCCCATCCTCTGTCGTCGGGTTACAGTACACGGACACCTACATCCCATCCTCTGTCGTCGAGTTACAGTACACAGACACCTACATCCCATCCTCTGTCGTCGAGTTACAGTACACAGACACCTACATCTCATCCTCTGTCGTCGAGTTACAGTACACAGACAACACCTACATCCCATCCTCTGTCGTCGAGTTACAGTACACAGACAACACCTACATCCCATCCTCTGTCGTCGAGTTACAGTACACAGACAACACCTACATCCCATCCTCTGTCGTCGAGTTACAGTACACTGACACCGACATCCCATCCTCTGTCGTCGAGTTACAGTACACAGACAACACCCACATCCCATCCTCTGTCGTCGAGTTACAGTACACAGACAACACCTACATCCCATCCTCTGTCGTCGAGTTACAGTACACAGACAACACCTACATCCCATCCTCTGTCGTCGAGTTACAGTACACAGACAACACCTACATCCCATCCTCTGTCGTCGAGTTACAGTACACAGACACCTACATCCCATCCTCTGTCGTCGAGTTACAGTACACAGACAACACCTACATCCCATCCTCTGTCGTCGAGTTACAGTACACAGACACCTACATCCCATCCTCTGTCGTCGAGTTACAGTACACAGACAACACCCACATCCCATCCTCTGTCGTCGAGTTACAGTACACAGACAACACCTACATCCCATACTCTGTCGTCGAGTTACAGTGCACAGACAACACCTACATCCCATCCTCTGTCGTCGAGTTACAGTACACAGACAACACCTACATCCCATCCTCTGTCGTCCAGTTACAGTACACAGACAACACCTACATCCCATCCTCTGTCGTCCAGTTACAGTACACAGACACCTACATCCCATCCTCTGTCGTCGGGTTACAGTACACAGACACCTACATCCCATCCTCTGTCGTCGAGTTACAGTACACAGACAACACCTACATCCCATCCTCTGTCGTCCAGTTACAGTACACAGACATCACCTACATCCCATCCTCTGTCGTCGGGTTACAGTACACAGACACCTACATCCCATCCTCTGTCGTCGGGTTACAGTACACAGACAACACCTACATCCCATCCTCTGTCGTCGAGTTACAGTACACAGACATCACCTACATCCCATACTCTGTCGTCGAGTTACAGTACACAGACAACACCTACATCCCATCCTCTGTCGTCGAGTTACAGTACACAGACACCTACATCCCATCCTCAGTCGTCGAGTTACAGTACACAGACACCTACATCCCATCCTCTGTCGTCGAGTTACAGTACACAGACACCTACATCCCATCCTCTGTCGTCGAGTTACAGTACACAGACAACACCTACATCCCATCCTCTGTCGTCGGGTTACAGTACACAGACAACACCTGCATCCCATCCTCTGTCGTCGAGTTACAGTACACAGACACCTACATCCCATCCTCTGTCGTCGAGTTACAGTACACAGACAACACCTACATCCCATCCTCTGTCGTCGAGTTACAGTACACAGACATCAGCTACATCCCATCCTCTGTCGTCGAGTTACAGTACACAGACACCTACATCCCATCCTCTGTCGTCGAGTTACAGTACACAGACACCTACATCCCATCCTCTGTCGTCGAGTTACAGTACACAGACAACACCTACATCCCATCCTCTGTCGTCGAGTTACAGTACACAGACACCTACATCCCATCCTCTGTCGTCGAGTTACAGTACACAGACAACACCTACATCCCATCCTCTGTCGTCGAGTTACAGTACACAGACACCTACATCCCATCCTCTGTCGTCGAGTTACAGTACACAGACAACACCTACATCCCATCCTCTGTCGTCGAGTTGCAGTACACAGACACCTACATCCCATCCTCTGTCGTCGAGTTACAGTACACAGACAACACCTACATCCCATCCTCTGTCGTCGAGTTACAGTACACAGACATCACCTACATCCCATCCTCTGTCGTCTAGTTACAGTACACAGACACCTACATCCCATCCTCTGTCGTCGAGTTACAGTACACAGACAACACCCACATCCCATCCTCTGTCGTCGAGTTACAGTACACAGACAACACCAACATCCCATCCTCTGTCGTCGAGTTACAGTACACAGACACCTACATCCCATCCTCTGTCGTCGAGTTACAGTACACAGACAACACCTACATCCCATCCTCTGTCGTCGAGTTACAGTACACAGACACCTACATCCCATCCTCTGTCGTCGGGTTACAGTACACGGACACCTACATCCCATCCTCTGTCGTCGAGTTACAGTACACAGACACCTACATCCCATCCTCTGTCGTCGAGTTACAGTACACAGACACCTACATCCCATCCTCTGTCGTCGAGTTACAGTACACAGACAACACTTACATCCATCCTCTGTCGTCGAGTTATAGTACACAGACACCTACATCCCATCCTCTGTCGTCGAGTTACAGTACACAGACAACACCTACACCCCATCCTCTGTCGTCGAGTTACAGTACACAGACAACACCTACACCCCATCCTCTGTCGTCGAGTTACAGTACACAGACACCTACATCCCATCCTCTGTCGTCGAGTTACAGTGCACAGACACCTACATCCCATCCTCTGTCGTCGAGTTACAGTACACAGACACCTACATCCCATCCTCTGTCGTCGGGTTACAGTACACAGACACCTACATCCCATCCTCTGTCGTCGAGTTACAGTACACAGACAACACCTACATCCCATCCTCTGTCGTCGGGTTACAGTACACAGACACCTACATCCCATCCTCTGTCGTCGGGTTACAGTACACAGACAACACCTACATCCATCCTCTGTCGTCGAGTTACAGTACACAGACAACACCTACATCCCATCCTCTGTCGTCGGGTTACAGTACACAGACACCTACATCCCATCCTCTGTCGTCGGGTTACAGTACACAGACATCACCTACATCCATCCTCTGTCGTCGAGTTACAGTACACAGACACCTACATCCCATCCTCTGTCGTCGAGTTACAGTACACAGACACCTACATTCCATCCTCTGTCGTCGAGTTACAGTACACAGACAACACCTACATCCCATCCTCTGTCGTCGAGTTACAGTACACAGACACCTACATCCCATCCTCTGTCGTCGAGTTACAGTACACAGACACCTACATCCCATCCTCTGTCGTCGAGTTACAGTACACAGACAACACCTACATCCCATCCTCTGTCGTCGAGTTACAGTACACAGACACCTACATCCCATCCTCTGTCGTCGAGTTACAGTACACAGACACCTACATCCCATCCTCTGTCGTCGAGTTACAGTACACAGACAACACCTACATCCCATCCTCTGTCGTCCAGTTACAGTACACAGACACCTACATCCCATCCTCTGTCGTCGAGTTACAGTACACAGACACCTACATCCCATCCTCTGTCGTCGAGTTACAGTACACAGACAACACCTACATCCATCCTCTGTCGTCGAGTTATAGTACACAGACACCTACATCCCATCCTCTGTCGTCGAGTTACAGTACACAGACACCTACATCCCATCCTCTGTCGTCGAGTTACAGTACACAGACACCTACATCCCATCCTCTGTCGTCGAGTTACAGTACACAGACACCTACATCCCATCCTCTGTCGTCGAGTTACAGTACACAGACAACACCTACATCCCATCCTCTGTCGTCGAGTTACAGTACACAGACAACACCTACATCCCATCCTCTGTCGTCGGGTTACAGTACACAGACAACACCTACATCCCATCCTCTGTCGTCGAGTTACAGTACACAGACAACACCTACATCCCATCCTCTGTCGTCGAGTTACAGTACACAGACACCTACATCCCATCCTCTGTCGTCGAGTTACAGTACACAGACACCTACATCCCATCCTCTGTCGTCGAGTTACAGTACACAGACACCTACATCTCATCCTCTGTCGTCGAGTTACAGTACACAGACAACACCTACATCCCATCCTCTGTCGTCGAGTTACAGTACACAGACAACACCTACATCCCATCCTCTGTCGTCGGGTTACAGTACACAGACACCTACATCCCATCCTCTGTCGTCGAGTTACAGTACACAGACAACACCTACATCCCATCCTCTGTCGTCGAGTTACAGTACACAGACAACACCTACATCCCATCCTCTGTCGTCGAGTTACAGTACACAGACATCACCTACATCCCATCCTCTGTCGTCGAGTTACAGTACACAGACAACACCTACATCCCATCCTCTGTCGTCGAGTTACAGTACACAGACACCTACATCCCATCCTCTGTCGTCGAGTTACAGTACACAGACACCTACATCCCATCCTCTGTCGTCGAGTTACAGTACACAGACACCTACATCCCATCCTCTGTCGTCGAGTTACAGTACACAGACACCTACATCCCATCCTCTGTCGTCGAGTTACAGTACACAGACACCAACATCCCATCCTCTGTCGTCGAGTTACAGTACACAGACATCACCTACATCCCATCCTCTGTCGTCGAGTTACAGTACACAGACACCTACATCCCATCCTCTGTCGTCGAGTTACAGTACACAGACATCACCTACATCCCATCCTCTGTCGTCGAGTTACAGTACACAGACACCTACATCCCATCCTCTGTCGTCGAGTTACAGTACACAGACACCTACATCCCATCCTCTGTCGTCGAGTTACAGTACACAGACACCTACATCCCATCCTCTGTCGTCGAGTTACAGTACACAGACATCACCTACATCCCATCCTCTGTCGTCGAGTTACAGTACACAGACAACACCTACATCCCATCCTCTGTCGTCGAGTTACAGTACACAGACACCTACATCCCATCCTCTGTCGTCGAGTTACAGTACACAGACAACACCTACATCCCATCCTCTGTCGTCGAGTTACAGTACACAGACACCTACATCCCATCCTCTGTCGTCGAGTTACAGTACACAGACAACACCTACATCCCATCCTCTGTCGTCGAGTTACAGTACACAGACACCTACATCCCATCCTCTGTCGTTGAGTTACAGTACACAGACAACACCTACATCCCATCCTCTGTCGTCGAGTTACAGTACACAGACATCACCTACATCCCATCCTCTGTCGTCGAGTTACAGTACACAGACAACACCTACATCCCATCCTCTGTCGTCGGGTTACAGTACACAGACATCACCTACATCCCATCCTCTGTCGTCGAGTTACAGTACACAGACACCTACATCCCATCCTCTGTCGTCGAGTTACAGTACACAGACACCTACATCCCATCCTCTGTCGTCGAGTTACAGTACACAGACAACACCCACATCCCATCCTCTGTCGTCGAGTTACAGTACACAGACAACACCAACATCCCATCCTCTGTCGTCGAGTTACAGTACACAGACACCTACATCCCATCCTCTGTCGTCGAGTTACAGTACACAGACAACACCTACATCCCATCCTCTGTCGTCGAGTTACAATACACAGACACCTACATCCCATCCTCTGTCGTCGAGTTACAGTACACAGACACCTACATCCCATCCTCTGTCGTCGAGTTACAGTACACAGACACCTACATCCCATCCTCTGTCGTCGAGTTACAGTACACAGACACCTACATCCCATCCTCTGTCGTCGAGTTACAGTACACAGACAACACCTACATCCATCCTCTGTCGTCGAGTTATAGTACACAGACACCGACATCCCATCCTCTGTCGTCGAGTTACAGTACACAGACAACACCTACACCCCATCCTCTGTCGTCGAGTTACAGTACACAGACAACACCTACACCCCATCCTCTGTCGTCGAGTTACAGTACACAGACACCTACATCCCATCCTCTGTCGTCGAGTTACAGTGCACAGACACCTACATCCCATCCTCTGTCGTCGAGTTACAGTACACAGACACCTACATCCCATCCTCTGTCGTCGGGTTACAGTACACAGACACCTACATCCCATCCTCTGTCGTCGAGTTACAGTACACAGACAACACCTACATCCCATCCTCTGTCGTCGGGTTACAGTACACAGACACCTACATCCCATCCTCTGTCGTCGGGTTACAGTACACAGACAACACCTACATCCATCCTCTGTCGTCGAGTTATAGTACACAGACACCTACATCCCATCCTCTGTCGTCGAGTTACAGTACACAGACACCTACATCCCATCCTCTGTCGTCGAGTTACAGTACACAGACAACACCTACATCCCATCCTCTGTCGTCGAGTTACAGTACACAGACACCTACATCCCATCCTCTGTCGTCGAGTTACAGTACACAGACACCTACATCCCATCCTCTGTTGTCGAGTTACAGTACACAGACAACACCTACATCCCATCCTCTGTCGTCGAGTTACAGTACACAGACACCTACATCCCATCATCTGTCGTCGAGTTACAGTACACAG
Source organism: Pristiophorus japonicus (assembly GCF_044704955.1). Taxonomy (NCBI): domain Eukaryota; kingdom Metazoa; phylum Chordata; class Chondrichthyes; family Pristiophoridae; genus Pristiophorus; species Pristiophorus japonicus. The sequence continues at coordinate 247,325 of NW_027254550.1, read as the reverse complement.
ACACCTACATCCCATCCTCTGTCGTCGAGTTACAGTACACAGACAACACCTACATCCCATCCTCTGTCGTCCAGTTAAAGTACACAGACACCTACATCCCATCCTCTGTCGTCGAGTTACAGTACACAGACACCTACATCCCATCCTCTGTCGTCGAGTTACAGTACACAGACAACACCTGCATCCATCCTCTGTCGTCGAGTTATAGTACACAGACACCTACATCCCATCCTCTGTCGTCGAGTTACAGTACACAGACACCTACATCCCATCCTCTGTCGTCGAGTTACAGTACACAGACACCTACATCCCATCCTCTGTCGTCGAGTTACAGTACACAGACACCTACATCCCATCCTCTGTCGTCGAGTTACAGTACACAGACAACACCTACATCCCATCCTCTGTCGTCGAGTTACAGTACACAGACAACACCTACATCCCATCCTCTGTCGTCGGGTTACAGTACACAGACAACACCTACATCCAATCCTCTCTCGTCGAGTTACAGTACACAGACAACACCTACATCCCATCCTCTGTCGTCGAGTTACAGTACACAGACACCTACATCCCATCCTCTGTCGTCGAGTTACAGTACACAGACACCTACATCTCATCCTCTGTCGTCGAGTTACAGTACACAGACAACACCTACATCCCATCCTCTGTCGTCGAGTTACAGTACACAGACAACACCTACATCCCATCCTCTGTCGTCGGGTTACAGTACACAGACACCTACATCCCATCCTCTGTCGTCGAGTTACAGTACACAGACAACACCTACATTCCATCCTCTGTCGTCGAGTTACAGTACACAGACAACACCTACATCCCATCCTCTGTCGTCGAGTTACAGTACACAGACATCACCTACATCCCATCCTCTGTCGTCGAGTTACAGTACACAGACAACACCTACATCCCATCCTCTGTCGTCGAGTTACAGTACACAGACACCTACATCCCATCCTCTGTCGTCGAGTTACAGTACACAGACACCTACATCCCATCCTCTGTCGTCGAGTTACAGTACACAGACACCTACATCCCATCCTCTGTCGTCGAGTTACAGTACACAGACACCAACATCCCATCCTCTGTCGTCGAGTTACAGTACACAGACATCACCTACATCCCATCCTCTGTCGTCGAGTTACAGTACACAGACACCTACATCCCATCCTCTGTCGTCGAGTTACAGTACACAGACATCACCTACATCCCATCCTCTGTCGTCGAGTTACAGTACACAGACACCTACATCCCATCCTCTGTCGTCGAGTTACAGTACACAGACACCTACATCCCATCCTCTGTCGTCGAGTTACAGTACACAGACAACACCTACATCCCATCCTCTGTCGTCGAGTTACAGTACACAGACATCAGCTACATCCCATCCTCTGTCGTCGAGTTACAGTACACAGACACCTACATCCCATCCTCTGTCGTCGAGTTACAGTACACAGACACCTACATCCCATCCTCTGTCGTCGAGTTACAGTACACAGACACCTACATCCCATCCTCTGTCGTCGAGTTACAGTACACAGACAACACCTACATCCCATACTCTGTCGTCGAGTTACAGTACACAGACACCTACATCCCATCCTCTGTCGTCGAGTTACAGTACACAGACACCTACATCCCATCCTCTGTCGTCGAGTTACAGTACACAGACACCTACATCCCATCCTCTGTCGTCGAGTTACAGTACACACACACCTACATCCCATCCTCTCTCGTCGAGTTACAGTACGCAGACACCTACATCCCATCCTCTGTCGTCGAGTTACAGTACACAGACACCTACATCCCATCCTCTGTCGTCGAGTTACAGTACACAGACACCTACATCCCATCCTCTGTCGTCGAGTTACAGTACACAGACATCACCTACATCCCATCCTCTGTCGTCGAGTTACAGTACACAGACACCTACATCCCATCCTCTGTCGTCGAGTTACAGTACACAGACACCTACATCCCATCCTCTGTCGTCGAGTTACAGTACACAGACACCTACATCCCATCCTCTGTCGTCGAGTTACAGTACACAGACAACACCTACATCCCATCCTCTGTCGTCGAGTTACAGTACACAGACATCACCTACATCCCATCCTCTGTCGTCGAGTTACAGTACACAGACACCTACATCCCATCCTCTGTCGTCGAGTTACAGTACACAGACACCTACATCCCATCCTCTGTCGTCGAGTTACAGTACACAGACACCTACATCCCATCCTCTGTCGTCGAGTTACAGTACACAGACAACACCTACATCCCATCCTCTGTCGTCGAGTTACAGTACACAGACAACACCTACATCCCATCCTCTGTCGTCGGGTTACAGTATACAGACACCTACATCCCATCCTCTGTCGTCGAGTTACAGTACACAGACACCTACATCCCATCCTCTGTCGTCGAGTTACAGTACACAGACACCTACATCCCATCCTCTGTCGTCGAGTTACAGTACACAGACACCTACATCCCATCCTCTGTCGTCGAGTTACAGTACACAGACACCTACATCCCATCCTCTGTCGTCGAGTTACAGTACACAGACACCTACATCCCATCCTCTGTCGTCGAGTTACAGTACACAGACAACACCTACATCCCATCCTCTGTCGTCCAGTTACAGTACACAGACACCTACATCCCATCCTCTGTCGTCGAGTTACAGTACACAGACAACACCTACATCCCATCCTCTGTCGTCCAGTTACAGTACACAGACACCTACATCCCATCCTCTGTCGTCGGGTTACAGTACACAGACACCTACATCCCATCCTCTGTCGTCGAGTTACAGTACACAGACAACACCTACATCCCATCCTCTGTCGTCGAGTTACAGTACACAGACACCTACATCCCATCCTCTGTCGTCGAGTTACAGTACACAGACAACACCTACATCCCATCCTCTGTCGTCGAGTTACAGTACACAGACAACACCTACATCCCATCCTCTGTCGTCGAGTTACAGTACACAGACACCTACATCCCATCCTCTGTCGTCGAGTTACAGTACACAGACACCTACATCCCATCCTCTGTCGTCGGGTTACAGTACACAGACAACACCTACATCCCATCCTCTGTCGTCGAGTTACAGTACACAGACACCTACATCCCATCCTCTGTCGTCGAGTTACAGTACACAGACACCTACATCCCATCCTCTGTCGTCGAGTTACAGTACACAGACAACACCTACATCCCATCCTCTGTCGTCGAGTTACAGTACACAGACAACACCCACATCCCATCCTCTGTCGTCGAGTTACAGTACACAGACACCTACATCCCATCCTCTGTCGTCGAGTTACAGTACACAGACAACACCCACATCCCATCCTCTGTCGTCGAGTTACAGTACACAGACACCTACATCCCATCCTCTGTCGTCGAGTTACAGTACATAGACACCTACATCCCATCCTCTGTCGTCGAGTTACAGTACACAGACACCTACATCCCATCCTCTGTCGTCGAGTTACAGTACACAGACACCTACATCCCATCCTCTGTCGTCGAGTTACAGTACACAGACACCTACATCCCATCCTCTGTCGTCGAGTTACAGTACACAGACACCTACATCCCATCCTCTGTCGTCGAGTTACAGTACACAGACACCTACATCCCATCCTCTGTCGTCGAGTTACAGTACACAGACACCTACATCCCATCCTCTGTCGTCGAGTTACAGTACACAGACAACACCTACATCCCATCCTCTGTCGTCGAGTTACAGTACACAGACACCTACATCCCATCCTCTGTCGTCGGGTTACAGTACACAGACAACACCAACATCCCATCCTCTGTCGTCGAGTTACAGTACACAGACAACACCAACATCCCATCCTCTGTCGTCGAGTTACAGTACACAGACATCACCTACATCCCATCCTCTGTCGTCGAGTTACAGTACACAGACAACACCTACATCCCATCCTCTGTCGTCGAGTTACAGTACACAGACACCTACATCCCATCCTCTGTCGTCGAGTTACAGTACACAGACAACACCTACATCCCATCCTCTGTCGTCGAGTTACAGTACACAGACAACACCAACATCCCATCCTCTGTCGTCGAGTTACAGTACACAGACACCTACATCCCATCCTCTGTCGTCGAGTTACAGTACACAGACACCTACATCCCATCCTCTGTCGTCGAGTTACAGTACACAGACATCACCTACATCCCATCCTCTGTCGTCGAGTTACAGTACACAGACACCTACATCCCATCCTCTGTCGTCGAGTTACAGTACACAGACACCTACATCCCATCCTCTGTTGTCGAGTTACAGTACACAGACACCTACATCCCATCCTCTGTCGTCGAGTTACAGTACACAGACAACACCTACATCCCATCCTCTGTCGTCGAGTTACAGTACACAGACACCTACATCCCATCCTCTGTCGTCGAGTTACAGTACACAGACACCTACATCCCATCCTCTGTCGTCGAGTTACAGTACACAGACATCACCTACATCCCATCCTCTGTCGTCGGGTTACAGTACACAGACAACACCTACATCCCATCCTCTGTCGTCGAGTTACAGTACACAGACAACACCTACATCCCATCCTCTGTCGTCCAGTTACAGTACACAGACACCTACATCCCATCCTCTGTCGTCGAGTTACAGTACACAGACAACACCCACATCCCATCCTCTGTCGTCGAGTTACAGTACACAGACACCTACATCCCATCCTCTGTTGTCGAGTTACAGTACACAGACACCTACATCCCATCCTCTGTCGTCGAGTTACAGTACACAGACAACACCTACATCCCATCCTCTGTCGTCGAGTTACAGTACACAGACAACACCTACATCCCATCCTCTGTCGTCGAGTTACAGTACACAGACAACACCTACATCCCATCCTCTGTCGTCGAGTTACAGTACACAGACACCTACATCCCATCCTCAGTCGTCGAGTTACAGTACACAGACAACACCTACATCCCATCCTCTGTCGTCGAGTTACAGTACACAGACAACACCTACATCCCATCCTCTGTCGTCGAGTTACAGTACACAGACACCTACATCCCATCCTCTGTCGTCGAGTTACAGTACACAGACACCTACATCCCATCCTCTGTCGTCGAGTTACAGTACACAGACAACACCTACATCCCATCCTCAGTCGTCGAGTTACAGTACACAGACAACACCTACATCCCATCCTCTGTCGTCGAGTTACAGTACACAGACAACACCTACATCCCATCCTCTGTCGTCGAGTTACAGTTCACAGACACCTACATCCCATCTTCAGTCGTCGAGTTACAGTACACAGACAACACCTACATCCCATCCTCTGTCGTCGAGTTACAGTACACAGACACCTACATCCCATCCTCTGTCGTCGAGTTACAGTACACAGACAACACCTACATCCCATCCTCTGTCGTCGAGTTACAGTACACAGACAACACCTACATCCCATCCTCTGTCGTCCAGTTACAGTACACAGACACCTACATCCCATCCTCAGTCGTCGAGTTACAGTACACAGACAACACCTACATCCCATCCTCTGTCGTCGAGTTACAGTACACAGACAACACCTACATCCCATCCTCTGTCGTCGAGTTACAGTACACAGACACCTACATCCCATCCTCTGTCGTCGAGTTACAGTACACAGACAACACCTACATCCCATCCTCTGTTGTCGAGTTACAGTACACAGACACCTACATCCCATCCTCTGTCGTCGAGTTACAGTACACAGACAACACCTACATCCCATCCTCTGTCGTCGAGTTACAGTACACAGACAACACCTACATCCCATCCTCTGTCGTCGAGTTACAGTACACAGACACCTACATCCCATCCTCTGTCGTCGAGTTACAGTACACAGACATCACCTACATCCCATCCTCTGTCGTCGAGTTACAGTACACAGACACCTACATCCCATCCTCTGTCGTCGAGTTACAGTACACAGACAACACCTGCATCCCATCCTCTGTCGTCGAGTTACAGTACACAGGCACCTACATCCCATCCTCTGTCGTCGAGTTACAGTACACAGACACCTACATCCCATCCTCTGTCGTCGAGTTACAGTACACAGACACCTACATCCCATCCTCTGTCGTCGAGTTACAGTACACAGACAACACCTACATCCCATCCTCTGTCGTCGAGTTACAGTACACAGACAACACCCACATCCCATCCTCTGTCGTTGAGTTACAGTACACAGACACCTACATCCCATCCTCTGTCGTCGAGTTACAGTACACAGACAACACCTACATCCCATCCTCTGTCGTCGAGTTACAGTACACAGACAACACCTACATCCCATCCTCTGTCGTCGGGTTACAGTACACAGACAACACCTACATCCCATCCTCTGTCGTCGAGTTACAGTACACAGACACCTACATCCCATCCTCTGTCGTCGAGTTACAGTACACAGACACCTACATCCCATCCTCTGTCGTCGAGTTACAGTACACAGACAACACCTACATCCCATCCTCTGTCGTCGAGTTACAGTACACAGACACCTACATCCCATCCTCTGTCGTCGAGTTACAGTACACAGACAACACCTACATCCCATCCTCTGTCGTCGGGTTACAGTACACAGACAACACCTACATCCCATCCTCTGTCGTCGAGTTACAGTACACAGACACCTACATCCCATCCTCTGTCGTCGAGTTACAGTACACAGACACCTACATCCCATCCTCTGTCGTCGAGTTACAGTACACAGACAACACCTACATCCCATCCTCTGTCGTCGAGTTACAGTACACAGACACCTACATCCCATCCTCTGTCGTCGAGTTACAGTACACAGACAACACCTACATCCCATCCTCTGTCGTCGAGTTACAGTACACAGACAACACCTACATCCCATCCTCTGTCGTCGAGTTACAGTACACAGACAGGAAGCCTGCTGAGCGCATCAGCGCAATTTTCAGTGCCGGGTCGGTGCCGTATGGTGTAGTCATACGCAGCCAGCGTCTGAGCCCATCGCTGTGTGCGGGCTGACACATTGGCATTGACGTGCTCCTGCGTAAGGGTTGTGATTGATTTTGGGGGGACTGTCAGGAACGGGCTTTCAATCGGGCGTGGAACATACTTTGTCCAAATAAGTCGTTGACCCTGTACGACCCCTGTAAGAAATTGGTTCTGACATGTGATGCATCATCCTATGGGTCTGACAGCAGGGATGTTAACGGCTTGTGGTCCGTTTCTAACTCGAACCTTCTGCCAAAAAGGTACTGGTGCATCTATTTCACCCCGTAGACACATGTGAGTGCTTCCTTTTCAACCATCCCATATCCCCATTCTGCCTGGGAGAGCGACCTGGAGGCATAAGCCACAGGTTGGAGTTGGCCCTCATCATTACTCTGCTGCAACACGCACCCAACTCCATAGGACGATGCATCACACGTCAAAACCAATTTCTTACAGGGGTCGTACAGGGTCAACAACTTATTTGGACAAAGTATGTTCCGCGCCCAATTGAAAGCCCGTTCCTGACAGTCCCCCCAAAATCAATCACAACTCTTACACAGGAGCACGTGTAGCGGCTCCAACAATGTGCTCAAGTTCAGCAGAAAGTTCCCGAAATAGTTCAACAGTCCCAGGAATGAACGCAGCTCCGATGTGTTGCAGGGCCTGAGCGCTCGTCGAATCGCCTCTGTTTTGGTCGGTGGGCCGAATCCCATCTGCAGCAACCCTCCTGCCCAGAAACTCAACCTCAGGAGTGAAGAACACACACTTAGACTTCTTGAGTCGCAGGCCTACCCGGTCCAGTCGGCATAGCACCTCCTCCAGGTTGTGGAGGTGTTCCTCGGTGTCACGACTGGTGATGAGGATGTTGTCCTGGAATACGATCGTTCAGGAATGTATTTGAGCAGGCTTTCCATGTTACTTTGAGAAATCGCGGCCGCTGATCGAATGCCAAACGGGCACCTGTTATAAACGACAGTCCCTTGTGCGTGGTGATGGTGGTCAGTAGTTTGGATTCGTCGGCCAGTTCCTGGGTCATGTAGGCTGAAGTGAGGTCCAACTTGGTGAACAGCTTGCCACCTGCCAGCGTGGCGAAGAGGTCCTCCGCTCTCGGGAGCGGGTATTGATCTTGTTGGGACACCTGATTGATGGTGGCCTTGTCGTCGCCACAGATCCTGACAGAGCCATCCGCTTTTAGGACGGGAACGATGGGGCTCTCCCAGTCGCTGAATTCAACGGGCGAGATGATGCCCTCTCTCAACAGCCGGTCCAATTCGCTCTCGATCTTTTCCCGCATCACATACGGCACCACTCTGGCTTTGTGGTGTACTGGTATGGCGTCCGGGGTGATGCGTATCACTACTTTAGTATCTTTGAAAGTCCCGACGCCAGGTTGGAATAGTGAATCGAATCGACTTGTGAGCACGAACTTCGCTCCACAGATGACATTGCGTGCACATCCCCCATTTCCAGTTCATCTCAGCTAACCAGCTCCTCCCCAACAGTGCGGGACCATTGCCCGGGACAATCCAGAGCGGCAGCCGGTTCACTAACCCATTGTGTGTGACAGCGAACATTGCACTGCCTAGCACCGGAATGATTTCTTTGGTGTACGTCTGTAATTGTGTCTCAATGTGTTCTAGTTTGGGTCTGCTGGCTTTGAGTGGCCACAGCTTTTCAAATTGTTGAATGCTCATGAGTGACTGGCTGGCCCCCGTGTCCAGCTCCATGTGTACAGGGATGCCGTTAAATAGGACTTTCATCATCATGGGTGGCGTTTTGGTATATGAGCTGTGAATGTTTGCACATGAACCCGCTGAACTTCAGTGTCCATTGATTTGCCCCAAGAGTCATCCTGCCTCGCAGACCCCTCATCTGGTTCATCCGCCTGGTATATTAGCCTGGTTACAGGCTTCCTGCACATTCTGGCTAAATGGCCACTGAGGTTACAATTTCTGCAGGTGAACTGTTGAAACCTGCAAGTCCTGGCAGCATGTCTGTCCCCACACCTCCAGCATGAGCTGAGATTCCCATTGTTGTGAACAAAAGAGCTGTTACGAGGCATTCCTCGCTGATTGTCCCTTTGACTGTTCTTGAGCACCCTGTTAGTGGGTGTCAATGGCCCCATCCCAGGCTGCATTGTCCACTGGGGGGGCGTAAATGTCCGTTCAGCCTGCCATTGTCTCTGTTGGAGACTTACTCTCGAGTCTATTGCTGCCTGGGGTGTGTCGAACTGCCCTTGCCTGCCTGCGGGGCTCTGTGTCGCGTTTATGATATAGACTCCCTGATCCATCGCCACGTTGGGAGCAGAGTTGCGTGCGTATATTATCTTGGTTTCCTCCTCCCCCGCCATAAAAGTCTGAGCCATCAACGCCGCCGCTTCCAAGATCAAGTCCTTGGTCTCAATTAACTTTCTGAAAATCCCAGCATAAAGAAATCCCTTAGCATCTCCCCCCTGCAGGCCTCTGTGAACTTACAGAAGCTGGCCAAACACCGGAGGTCCGCAACGAAGTCCTGTATGCTCTGTCCTTCCCGGCGTCAGTGTGTATAGAATCTGTGCCGGGCCATGTGTACACTGCTCGCCGGTTTGAGGTGCTCACTGGTCAGTTTACTGAGCTCTTCAAAGGTTTTGTCCACCGGCTTCTCGGGTGCGAGCAGGTCTTTCATCAGCGCGTACGTCTTAGGTCCACAGCTGGTCAGTAGATGGACCCTTCGCTTGTCAGCCGCTGCATCTCCCAGCCAGTCCTTCCTGACAAAACTCTGCTGGAGCCTCTCAACGAAATCGTCCCAGTCCTCACCAACACAGTACCGTTCCTCCGTGCTACCGGTGGCCATTCTCGTGGGTCGTTGATTCCTGTTTCTCGTCGCCAAATGTAAAGTCCTTACACAATACCACAAATCCACACGAGGCACATTCTATGGACAAGGTCACTCCATGACCTGAACCTTTATTCCCAGGATCAAGAAGTGATGACCCTGTGTGGGACCTCCCTTTATATACCTGGATGACCAGGTGAGGAATGTCTCCCACAAGTTCACCCCCTGTGGTCAAGGTGTGCATTTCTCAAGTATATACAGTATTGCAGTGTTGTTGCATCAAGGTTACATACATGACATTAATGGCCCCATCCCAGGCCGCATTGTCCACTGTGATGGCGTGAATGTCCGTTCAGCCTGCCATTGTCTCTGTTGAAGTCCTACTCTGGGGTCTATTGCTGCCTGGGGAGTGTCGGACTGCCCCTGCCTGCCTGCGGGGCTCTGAGTGGCATTGATGATGTTGACTCCCTGATCCATCGCTGTGTTAGAGGCAGAATTGCATGCGTATATTATTTTTGTCTCTTCCTCCCCCACCATGAAAGTTTGAGCCATCAACGCCGCCGCTTCCAAGGTCAAGTCCTTGATCGCAATTAATTCGCTGAAAATTCCCACATGACCGATACCCTCGATAAAGAAGTCCCTCAGCATCTCTACCCTGCAGGCGTCTGTGAACTTACAGAGGCTGGCCAAACACCGGAGGTCTGCTACGAAGTCCGGTATGCTCTGTCCTTCACGACGTTGGTGGGTGTAGAATCTGTGTCGGGTGTATGTATGCTGCTCGCCGGTTTGAGGTGCTCCCCGATCAATTTGCTCAGTTCTTCAAAGGTTTTGTCCGACGGCTTTTCAGGTGCCAGTAAGTCCTTCGTGAGCGCGTAAGTCTTTGGCCCGCAGCTGGTCAGGAGATGAGCCCGTCGCTTGTCGGTCGCTGCATCCCCCAGCCAGTCTTTCGTAACAAAACTTTGCTGAAGCCTCGCGACAAAATCGTCCCAGTCTTCCCCAACACAGTACCGTTCCTCTGTGCTACCGGTGGCCATTCTCGTGGGTCGTGAATTCCCGTTTCTCGTCGCCAATGTAAAGTCCTTACTCTACAGAATCAAACCACACGAGGCACATTCTGGGGACAAGGTCACTCTGTGACCTTAACTCTTTATTCACAGGACTCCAAAGACGATGAACCTGTGTGGGACCTCCCTTTATATACCAGTGTGATCAGGTAAGGAGTGTCTCCCACAAGTTCACCCCTTGTGGTCAAGGTGTGTATCTGGGTTGAGTGTATACAGTAATGCAGTGGTGTTACATTGTGGTTACATACATGTGCTACCAGTGCCACGTACTAGTCAGAGTAGGAATCGCAGGATAGCGCAGATGAATACGTGGCTTGAGGAATGGTGCAGAAGGGAGGGATTCAAATTCCTGGGACATTGGAACCGGTTCTGGGGGAGGTGGGCCCAGTACAAACCGGATGGTCTGCACCTGGGCAGGACCGGAACCAATGTCCTCGGGGGAGTGTTTGCTCGTGCTGTTGGGGTGGAGTTAAACTAATATGGCAGGGGGATGGGAATCTATGCAGGGAGACAGAGGAAAACAAAATGGAGACAGAAGCAAAAGAAAGGAGAGGAGTAAAAGTGGAGGGCAGAGAAACCCAAGGCAAAAAACAAAAAGGGCCACTTTGCAGCAAAATTCTAAAGGGTCAAAGTGTGTTAAAAAGACAAGCCTGAAGGCTCTGTGCCTCAATGCGAGGAGTATTCAGAATAAGGTGGACGAATTAACTGCACAGATAGCAGTTAACGGGTATGATGTAATTGGAATCACGGAGACATGGCTCCAGGGTGACCAAGGCTGGGAACTCAATATCCAGGGGTATTCAACATTTAGGAAGGATAGACAGAAGGAAAAGGAGGTGGGGTAGCATTGCTGGTTAAAGAGGAAATTAATGCAATAGTAAGGAGGGACATTAGCCTGGATGATGTGGAATCGGTATGGGTGGAGCTACGGAATACCAAAGGGCAGAAAACGTTAGTGGGTGTTGTGTACAGACCTGCAAACAGTAGTAGTGATGTTGGGGAGGGCATCAAACAGGAAATTAGTGGTGCATGCAATAAAGGTGCCGCAGTTATCATGGGTGACTTTAATATGCACATAGATTGGGCTAACCAAACTGGTACCAATACGGTGAAGGAGGATTTCCTCGAGTGCATAAGGGATGGTTTTCTAGACCAAAGATTAGGAAAAGGGGAGGTGCAACGAGACCTGGGTGTCATGGTACATCAGTCATTGAAGGTTGGCATGCAGGTACAGCAGGCGGTTAAGAAAGCAAATGGCATGTTGGCCTTCATAGCAAGGGGATTTGAGTTCAGGGGCAGGGAGGTGTTGCTACAGTTGTACAATGCCTTGGTGAGGCCACACCTGGAGTAGTGTGTACAGTTTTGGTCTCCTAACTTGAGGAAGGACATTCTTGCTATTGAGGGAGTGCAGCGAAGGTTCACCAGACTGATTCCCGGGTTGGCGGGACTGACCTATCAAGAAAGACTGGATCAATTGGGCTTGTATTCACTGGAGTTCAGAAGAATAGAAACATAGAAACATAGAAAATAGGTGCAGGAGTAGGCCATTCGGCCCTTCGAGCCTGCACTACCATTCAATAAGATCATGGCTGATCATTCCCTCAGTACCCCTTTCCTGCTTTCTCTCCATACCTCTTGATCCCTTTAGCCATAAGGGCCATATCTAACTCCCTCTTGAATATATCCAATGAACTGGCCTCAACAACTCTCTGCGGCAGGGAATGCCACAGGTTAACAAGTCTCTGAGTGAAGAAGTTTCTCCTCATCTCGGTCCTAAATGGCCTACCCCTTATCCTAAGACGATGTCCCCTGGTTCTGGACTTCCCCAACATCAGGAACATTCTTCCTGCATCTAACTTGTCCAGTCCCATCAGAATCTTATACGTTTCTACGAGATCCCCTCTCATCCTTCTAAACGCCAATGAATAAAGGCCCGGTTGATCCAGTCTCTCCTCTTAGGACAGTCCAGCCATCCCTGGAATCATTTTGGTGAACCTTCAATAGCAAGAACGTTCTTCCTCAGATTAGGAGACCAAAACTGAACACAATACACCAGGTGAGGCCTCACCAAGGACCTGTAGAACTGCAGTAAGACCTCCCTGCTCCTATACTCAAATCCCCTAGCTATGAAGGCCAACATACCATTTGTCTTCTTCACCGCCTGCTGTACCTGCATGCCAACCTTCAATGACTGATGTACCATGACATCCAGGTCTCATTGCACCTCCCCTTTTCCTAATCTGCCGCCATCCAGATAATATTCTGCCTTCGTGTTTTTGCCCCCAAAGTGGATAACCTCACATTTATCCACATTATACTGCATCTGCCATGCATTTGCCCACTCACCTAACCTGTCCAAGTCACCCTGCAGCCTTTTAGCGTCCTCCTCACAGCTCACACCGCCACCCAGTTTAGTGTCATCTGCAAACTTGGAGACATTACACTCAATTCCTTCATCTAAATCGTTAATGTATATTGTAAATAGCTGGGGTCCCAGCACTGAGCCCTGTGGAACTCGAATGAGAGGGGATCTCATAGAAAAGTTTAAAATTCTGACGGGTTTAGACAGGTTAGATGCAGGAAGAATGTTCCCAATGTTGGGGAAGTCCAGAACCAGGGGTCACAGTCTAAGGATAAGGGGTAAGTCATTTAGGAACGAGATGAGGAGAAACTTCTTCACCCAGAGAGTGGTGAACCTGTGGAATTCACGACCACAGAAAGTTGTTGAGGCCAATTCACTAAATATATTCAAAAAGGAGTTAGATGTAGTCCTTACTACTCGGGGGATCAAGGGGTATGGCGAGAAAGCAGAAATGGGGTACTGAAGTTCCATGTTCAGCCATGAACTCATTGAATGGTGGTGCAGGCTCGAAGGGCCGAATGGCCTACTCCTGCACCTATTTTCTATGTTTCTATGTTTCTATGTCGAGGAACCAACTAGGGGGGAGGCCATCTTAGACTGGGTGTTGTGTAATGAGAGAGGATTAATTAGCAATCTCATTGTGCGAGGCTCCTTGGGGAAGAGTGACCATAATATGGTGGAATTCTGCATTAGGATGGAGAATGAAACAGTTAATTCAGAGACCATGGTCCAGAACTTAAAGAAGGGTAACTTTGAAGGAATGAGGCATGAATTGGCTAGGATAGATTGGTGAATGATACTTAAGGGGTTGACTGTGGATGGGCAATGGCAGACATTTAGAGACCGCATGGATGAACTACAACAATTGTACATCCATGTCTGGCGTAAAAATAAAAAAGGGAAGGTGGCTCAACCATGGCTATTAAGGGAAATCAGGGATAGTATTAAAGCCAAGGAAGTGGCATACAAATTGGCCAGAAATAGCAGTGAACCTGGGGACTGGGAGAAATTTAGAACTCAGCAGAGGAGGACAAAGGGTTTGATTAGGGCAGGGAAAATGGAGTACGAGAAGAAGCTTGCAGGGAACATTAAGACGGACTGCAAAAGTTTCTATAGATATGTAAAGAGAAAAAGATTAGTAAAGACAAACGTAGGTCCCCTGCAGTCAGAATCAGGGGAAGTCATAACGGGGAACAAAGAAATGGCAGACCAATTGAACAAGTACTTTGGTTCGGTATTCACTGAGGAGGATTCAAACAACCTTCCGGATATAAAAGGGGTCAGAGGGTCTAGTAAGGAGGAGGAACTGAGGGAAATCCTTATTAGTCGGGAAATTGTGTTGGGGAAATTGATGGCATTGAAGGCCGATAAATCCCCAGGGCCTGATGGACTGCATCCCAGAGTACTTAAGGAGGTGGCCTTGGAAATAGTGGATGCATTGACAGTCATTTTCCAACATTCCATTTACTCTGGATCAGTTCCTATGGAGTGGAGGGTAGCCAATGTAACCCCACTGTTTAAAAAAGGAGGGAGAGAGAAAACAGGGAATTATAGACCGGTCAGCCTGACATCGGTAGTGGGTAAAATGATGGAATCAATTATTAAGGATGTCATAGCAGCGCATTTGGAAAGAGGTGACATGATAGGTCCAAGTCAGCATGGATTTGTGAAAGGGAAATCATGCTTGACAAATCTTCTGGAATTTTTTGAGGATGTTTCCAGTAGAGTGGACAAGGGAGAACCAGTTGATGTGGTATATTTGGACTTTCAGAAGACTTTCGACAAGGTCCCACACAAGAGATTAATGTGCAAAGTTAAAGCACATGGGATTGGGGGTAGTGTGCTGACATGGATTGAGAACTGGTTGTCAGACAGGAAGCAAAGAGTAGGAGTAAATGGGGACTTTTCAGAATGGCAGGCAGTGATTAGTGGGCTACCGCAAGGTTCTGTGCTGGGGCCCCAGCTGTTTACATTGTACATTAATGATTTAGACGAGGGGACATCAGTCATTGAAGGTTGGCATGCAGGTACAGCAGGCGGTTAAGAAAGCAAATGGCATGTTGGCCTACATAGCGAGGGGATTTGAGTACAGGGGCAGGGAGGTGTTACTACAGTTGTACAGGGCCTTGGTGAGGCCACACCTGGAGTATTGTGTACAGTTTTGGTATCCTAACTTGAGGAAGGACATTCTTGCTATTGAGGGAGTGCAGCGAAGGTTCACCAGACTGATTCCCGGGATGGCGGTACTGACATATCAAGAAAGACTGGATCAACTGGGCTTGTATACACTGGAGTTCAGAAGAATGAGAGGGGACCTCATAGAAATGTTTAAAATTCTGACGGGTTTCGACAGGTTAGATGCAGGAAGAATGTTCCCAATGTTGGGGAAGTCCAGAACCAGGGGTCACAGTCTGAGGATAAGGGGTAAGCCATTTAGGACCGAGATGAGGAGAAACTTCTTCACTCAGAGAGTGGTGAACCTGTGGAATTTTCTACCACAGAAAGTTGTTGAGGCCAATTCACTAAATATATTCAAAAAGGAGTTAGATGAAGTCTTTACTACTAGGGGGATCAAGGGGTATGGCGAGAAAGCAGGAATGGGGTACTGAAGTTGCATGTTCAGCCATGAACTCATTGAATGGCGGTGCAGGTTCTAAGGGCCGAATGGCCTACTCCTGCACCTATTTTCTATGTTTCTATGACACCCTCAATGGCAAGAATGTCCTTCCTCAGATTAGGAGACCAAAACTGAACACAATATTCCAGGTGAGGCAACGCTCTTTATCGATGTTTTTTATGCGGATCCAGAAGTCACTCTTCATGGGGGCGGAGCCAACATGAGGGGGGATACATGGGATGAGTACACAAAGGGGGAACACGGGGTGAGTACACAAAGGGGGAACACGGGGTGAGTACACGAGGGGGGAACACGGGGTGAGTACACGAGGGGGGAAACACGGGGTGAGTACACAAAGGGGGAACACGGGGTGAGTACACGAGGGGGGAAACACGGGGTGAGTACACGAGGGGGGAACACGGGGTGAGTACACGAGGGGGGAACACGGGGTGAGGACACGAGGGGGGAACACGGGGTGAGGACACGAGGGGGGATACACGGGGTGAGTACACGAGGGGGGAACACGGGGTGAGGACACGAGGGGGGAACACGGGGTGAGTACACGAGGGGGGAACACGGGGTGAGTACACGAGGGGGGAACACGGGGTGAGTACACGAGGGGGGAACACGGGGTGAGGACACGAGGGGGGAACACGGGGTGAGTACACGAGGGGGGAACACGGGGTGAGTACACGAGGGGGGAACACGGGGTGAGTACACGAGGGGGGAACACGGGGTGAGTACACGAGGGGGGATACACGGGGTGAGTACACGAGGGGGAACACGGAATGAGTACACGAGGGGGGAAACACGGGGTGAGTACACGAGGGGGGAACACGGGGTGAGTACACGAGGGGGGAACACGGGGTGAGGACACAAGGGGGATACACGCGGTGTGCACACGAGGGGGAAACACGGAGTGAGTACACGAGGGGGGATACACGGGGACAGTACACGAGGGGGGAACTCGGGGTGAGTACTCGAGGGGGGAACACGGGATGAGTACACGAGGGGGGAACACGGGGTGAGTACATGAGGGGGGAACACGCGGTGAGTACACGAGGGGGGAACACGGGGTGAGTACACGAGGGGGGGAACACGGGGTGAGTACATGAGGGGGGGAACACGGGGTGAGTACACGAGGGGGGGAACACGGGGAGAGTACACGAGGGGGAACACGGGGTGAGTACACGAGGGGGATACACGGGGTGAGTACACAAGGGGGAACACGGGGTGAGTACACGAGGGGGAACACGGGGAGAGTACACGATGGGGGAACACGGGGTGAGTACACGAGGGAGGAACACGGGGAGAGTACACGAGGGGGAACATGGGGTGAGTACACGAGGGGGATACACGGGGAGAGTACACGAGGGGGAACACGGGGAGAGTACACGATGGGGGAACACGGGGAGAGTACACGATGGGGGAACACGGGGAGAGTACACGAGGGGGAACACGGGGAGAGTACACGAGGGGGAACACGGGGAGAGTACACGATGGGGGAACACGGGGAGAGTACACGAGGGGGAACACGGGGAGAGTACACGAGGGGGATACACGGGGAGAGTACACGAGGGGGAACATGGGGTGAGTACACGAGGGGGAACACGGGGAGAGTACACGAGGGGGAACACGGGGAGAGTACACGATGGGGGAACACGGGGAGAGTACACGAGGGGGAACACGGGGAGAGTACACGAGGGGGAACACGGGGAGAGTACACGATGGGGGAACACGGGGAGAGTACACGAGGGGGATACACGGGGAGAGTACACGAGGGGGAACACGGGGAGAGTACACGAGGGGGATACATGGGGAGAGTACACGAGGGGGAACACGGGGAGAGTACACGAGGGGGATACACGGGGAGAGTACACGAGGGGGAACACGGGGAGAGTACACGATGGGGGAACACGGGGAGAGTACACGAGGGGGAACACGGGGAGAGTACACGATGGGGGAACACGGGGAGAGTACACGAGGGGGATACACGGGGAGAGTACACGAGGGGGAACACGGGGAGAGTACACGAGGGGGATACATGGGGAGAGTACACGAGGGGGGAACACGCGGTGAGTACACGAGGGGGGAACACGCGGTGAGTACACGAGGGGGATACACGGGGAGAGTACACGAGGGGGGAACACGCGGTGAGTACACGAGGGGGGAACACGCGGTGAGTACACGAGGGGGGAACACGCGGTGAGTACACGAGGGGGATACACGGGGAGAGTACACGAGGGGGGAACACGCGGTGAGTACACGAGGGGGGAACACGCGGTGAGTACACGAGGGGGATACATGGGGAGAGTACACGAGGGGGGGAACACGCGGTGAGTACACGAGGGGGGAACACGCGGTGAGTACACGAGGGGGATACACGGGGAGAGTACACGAGGGGGGGAGGGTGGGGGCGGTGCGGAGTGTCTGCGGCGATGATCTCACCACGGTCCCCCCTTCACTTACAGTGGGGTGCGTTGGGCCAGCGGGGAGTGTCGGAGTCAGACTGCCCGTTGGTGGTCCAGCCAAACCCGGGCCGTAAATGTCAGCCTGAGCCGGCAGTCGGCCAAGAAAATAAAAGATGGCGACTGCGGCAGTGCGCCGGCTGCTTTACGGGAAGCCGCACCGCCGCTGGCAAAGGCCGCAGCCTCACCGGACCACCGGGGACAGCTGGTTTAGGCACTGCCGGGCAGCTGGAGATTTCCCCAGGGGAATGTCACCGTCCGGGGGGAGATCGGCAACAGAGGGGCGCTGGGGGGGGGGGGCCCTGGGGGAGGGGCACTGGGGGGGGGGTCACTGGGGGGAGGGTCACTGGGGGGAGGGTCACTGGGGGGAGGGTCACTGGGGGGAGGGTCACTGGAGGGAGGGTCACTGGGGGGAGGGTCACTGGGGGGAGGGTCACTGGGGGGAGGGTCACTGGGGGGAGGGTCACTGGAGGGAGGGTCACTGGGGGGAGGGTCACTGGGGGGAGGGTCACTGGGGGGAGGGTCACTGGGGGGAGGGTCACTGGGGGGAGGGTCACTGGGGGGAGGGTCACTGGGGGGAGGGTCACTGGGGGGAGGGTCACTGGGGGGAGGGTCACTGGGGGGGAGGGTCGGTGGGGGGAGGGGGCCCTGGGGGAGGGGCACTGGGGGGAGGGTCACTGGGGGGAGGGTCACTGGGGGGAGGGTCACTGGGGGGAGGGGCGCTGGGGGAGGGGCGCTGGACGGGGCCCCGGGGGGAGGGGCGCTGGGGGGAGGGTCACTGGGGGGAGGGTCACTGGGGGGAGGGTCACTGGGGGGAGGGGCACTGGGGGAGGGGCGCTGGGGGGAGGGTCACTGGGGGGAGGGTCACTGGGGGAGGGGCACTGGGGGGAGGGTCACTGGGGGGAGGGTCACTGGGGGGAGGGGCGCTGGGGGGAGGGTCACTGGGGGGAGGGGCGCTGGGGGAGGGGCAGTGGGGGAGGGGCGCTGGGGGGAGGGTCACTGGGGGGAGGGTCACTGGGGGGAGGGTCACTGGGGGAGGGGCACTGGGGGAGGGGCGCTGGGGGGGGGCCCTGGGGGAGGGGCACTGGGGGGAGGGTCACTGAGGGGAGGGGCGGTGGGGGGGGGCCCTGGGGGAGGGGCACTGGGGGATGGGTCACTGAGGGGAGGGGCGGTGGGGGGAGGGGCGGTGGGGAGAGGGGCTCTGGGGGAGGGGCTGGGGGAAGGTTCAGTGGGGAGGAGGGGCGGTGGGGGGAGGGGCTGGGGGGCTTGGGTGAGGGGCTGGGGGGAGGGGCGCTGGGTGGTGGTGGGGGAGGGGCTGGGGAGTGTGGGGGGGAGGTGCTGGGGGGAGGGTCGCTGGGGAGAGGGGTGCTGGGGGGAGGGGCTGGCGGGAGGTGCGGTGGGGGAGGGGCTGGGGGAGGGGTGCTGAGGGAGGGGTGCTGGGGGGAGGGGTGCTGGGGGGAGGTGCGGTGGGGGAGAGGCTGGGGGAAGGGTCGCTGAGGGAGTGGTGCTGGGGGGAGGGGCTGGGGGGAGGTGCGGTGGGGGAGAGGCTGGGGGAAGGGTCGCTGAGGGAGTGGTGCTGGGGGGAGGGGCTGGGGGAGGTGCGGTGGGGGAGGGGCTGGGGGGAGGGGCGGTGGGGGAGGTGCGGTGGGGGAGGGGCTGGGGGATGGTGGTCCGTGACCATTCGGCCAAGTGTGGCCTCACTCTCCCCCCCGCGGTGTGATGCCGAGTTGCCGGGGTAACCTGACTTGAAGTGAGCGACAATTTCAGCCCCAATACTCTGCAGGAAGATATCACTGAGCTGGTCACATGGGCAGAGCGGGGAATCCGGATTCAATCCCGAGGAGTGTGAGGGAATGTATCTGGGGAGGGCTAACAAGGCGAGGGAACACAATAAATGGTGGGACACTGAGTGTGGAGGACCAGAGGGACCTGGGAGTGCAGGTCCACAGATCCCTGAAGGTACAGGCCGGGTGGATAAGGTGGTTAAGAAGGTACAGGGAATACTTACCTTTATTGGCTGAGGCACAGAATACAGGAGCAGGGAGGTGATGTTTGAACTGTATAAAACACTGGTTGGGAGGTGGGGAATGGGGGGGGGGGATTGGGGCTCTGGTGAGTGAGCAGGGGGTCTGACACGGGCTGGGATGGAATTCCACGTCATGCGGGGCAGAACAGGATGGATCCGGTGAGAGACGAGAGTATTCATCCCGAGATCCTGTTTCATTTAAATCTCTTTGTGTTGCTGAGTTTAATCTGTGCGGAGCGATGGCGGGGGAGGGGGTCAGAACATCTGGCACCAAACACCAGCCTGTGACACACCGAGAGACTCAGGGTAACACCCTCGGCACACACCGGTAACCCCTTCACCACAACACGGGGCCAGACACGGGGAGTCTCACACAGGGAGTCACACACGGGGAGTCTCACACAGGGAGTCACTGGGATACACGGGGAGTCACTGGGAGACACGGGGAGTCACACACAGGTAACCCCTTCACAACAACACGGGGCCAGACACGGGGAGTCTCACACAGGTAACCCCTTCACCACAACACGGGGCCAGACACGGGGAGTCTCACACAGGGAGTCTCACACAGGGAGTCACTGGGATACACGGGGAGTCACTGGGAGACACGGGGAGTCACACACAGGTAACCCCTTCACAACAACACGGGGCCAGACACGGGGAGTCACACACAGGTAACCCCTTCACCACAACACGCGGCCAGACACGGGGAGTCACACACAGGGAGTCACACACAGGGAGTCACACACAGGGAGTCACACACAGGGAGTCACACACGGGGAGTCTCACACAGGGAGTCACACACCGGTAACCCCTTCACCACAACACACGGCCAGACACGGGGAGTCACACACGGGGAGTCACACACAGGGAGTCACTGGGATACACGGGGAGTCACTGGGAGACACGGGGAGTCACACACGGGGAGTCACACACAGGGAGTCACTGGGATACACGGGGAGTCACTGGGAGACACGGGGAGTCACACACGGGGAGTCACACACAGGGAGTCACACACAGGGAGTCACACACGGGGAGTCTCACACAGGGAGTCACTGGGATACACGGGGAGTCACTGGGAGACACGGGGAGTCACACACAGGTAACCCCTTCACAACAACACGGGCCCAGACACGGGGAGTCACACACGGGGAGTCTCACACCGGTAACCCCTTCACCACAACACACGGCCAGACACGGGGAGTCACACACGGGGAGTTACACACAGGGAGTCACTGGGATACACGGGGAGTCACTGGGAGACACGGGGAGTCACACATGGGGAGTCACACACCGGTAACCCCTTCATCACAACACGGGGCCAGACACGGGGAGTCTCACACAGGGAGTCTCACACAGGTAACCCCTTCACCACAACACGGGGCCAGACACGGGGAGTCACACACAGGGAGTCACACACGGGGAGTCACACACAGGGAGTCACACACGGGGAGTCACACACGGGGAGTCACACACGGGGAGACACGGGGAGTCACTGGGAGACACGGGGAGTCACACACAGGGAGACATGGAGAGTCACACACAGGGAGACACGGGGAGTCACACACGGGGAGACACGGGGAGTCACACACAGGGAGATACGGAGAGTCACACACGAGGAGACACGGGGAGTCACACACAGGGAGACACGTGGAGTCACACACAGGGAGACATGGGGAGTCACACACGGGGAGACACGGGGAGTCACACACAGGGAGACACGATGAGTCACACACGGGGAGACACGGGGAGTCACTGGGAGACATGGGGAGTCACACACAGGGAGACACACACGGGGAGACACGGGGAGTCACTGGGAGACACGGGGAGTCACACACGGGGAGACACGGGGAGTCACTGGGAGACACGGGGAGTCACACACGGGGAGACACAGGGAGTCACACACAGGGAGACACAGGGAGTCACACACAGGGAGACACGGGGAGTCACACACGGGGAGACACAGGGAGTCACACACAGGGAGACACGGGGAGTCACACACGGGGAGACACGGGGAGTCACTGGGAGACACGGGGAGTCACACACGGGGAGACACAGGGAGTCACACACGGGGAGACACAGGGAGTCACACACAGGGAGACACGGGGAGTCACACACGGGGAGACACGGGGAGTCACTGGGAGACACGGGGAGTCACACACGGGGAGACACAGGGAGTCACACACGGGGAGACACAGGGAGTCACACACAGGGAGACACGGGGAGTCACACACAGGGAGACACGGGGAGTCACACACGGGGAGACACGGGGAGACACACACGGGGAGAGACATAGAATCACACACAGGGAGACGTGGGGAGACACACACGGGGAGACACATAGAGTCACACACGGGGAGACACGGGGAGTCACACACGGGGAGACACGGGGAGTCACACACGGGGAGACACGGGGAGTCACACACGGGGAGACACGGGGAGTCACACACGAGGAGACACGGGGAGTCACTGGGAGACACGGGGAGTCACACACGGGGAGTCACACACAGGGAGACACAGGGAGACACGGGGAGTCACACATGGGGAGACACAGGGAGTCACACACAGGGAGACACGGGGAGACACACACGGGGAGTCACACACAGGGAGACACGGGGAGTCACACACAGGGAAACACGGGGTGTCACACAAGGGGAGACACAGGGAGTCACACACGGGGAGACACAGAGAGACAAACACGGAGAGACACGGGGAGTCACTGGGAGACACGGGGAGTCACATACAGGGAGACACGTGGAGTCACACACAGGGAGACATGGGGAGTCACACACGGGGAGACACAAACGGGGAGACACGGGGAGACACAAACAGGGAGACACGGGGAGTCACAACCAGGGAGACATGGGGTGTCACAAACAGGGAGACACGGGGAGTCACACACGAGGAGACACGGGGAGTCACACACAGGGAGACACGTGGAGTCACACACAGGGAGACATGGGGAGTCACACACGGGGAGACACGGGGAGTCACACACAGGGAGACACGATGAGTCACACACGGGGAGACACGGGGAGTCACTGGGAGACATGGGGAGTCACACACAGGGAGACACACACGGGGAGACACGGGGAGTCACTGGGAGACACGGGGAGTCACACACGGAGAGACACGGGAGTCACTGGGAGACACGGGGAGTCACACACGGGGAGACACAGGGAGTCACACACAGGGAGACACAGGGAGTCACACACAGGGAGACACGGGGAGTCACACACGGGGAAACACAGGGAGTCACACACAGGGAGACACGGGGAGTCACACACGGGGAGACACGGGGAGTCACTGGGAGACACGGGGAGTCACACACGGGGAGACACAGGGAGTCACACACGGGGAGACACAGGGAGTCACACACAGGGAGACACGGGGAGTCACACACAGGGAGACACGGGGAGTCACACACGGGGAGACACGGGGAGACACACATGGGGAGAGACATAGAATCACACACAGGGAGACGTGGGGAGACACACACGGGGAGACACATAGAGTCACACACGGGGAGACACGGGGAGTCACACACGGGGAGACACGGAGAGTCACACACGGGGAGACACGGGGAGTCACACACGGGGAGACACGGGGAGTCACACACGGGGAGACACGGGGAGTCACACACGGGGAGACACGGAGAGTCACACACGGGGAGACACAGGGAGTCACACACGAGGAGACACGGGGAGTCACTGGGAGACACGGGGAGTCACACACGGGGAGTCACACACAGGGAGACACAGGGAGACACGGGGAGTCACACATGGGGAGACACAGGGAGTCACACACAGGGAGACACGGGGAGACACACACGGGGAGTCACACACAGGGAGACACGGGGAGTCACACACAGGGAAACACGGGGTGTCACACAAGGGGAGACACAGGGAGTCACACACGGGGAGACACAGAGAGACAAACACGGAGAGACACGGGGAGTCACTGGGAGACACGGGGAGTCACATACAGGGAGACACGTGGAGTCACACACAGGGAGACATGGGGAGTCACACACGGGGAGACACAAACGGGGAGACACGGGGAGACACAAACAGGGAGACACGGGGAGTCACAACCAGGGAGACATGGGGTGTCACAAACAGGGAGACACGGGGAGTCACACACGAGGAGACACGGGGAGTCACACACAGGGAGACACGGGGAGTCACAACCAGGGAGACATGGGGTGTCACAAACAGGGAGACACGGGGAGTCACACAAGGGGAGACACGGGGAGTCACACACAGGGAGACACGGGGAGACACACACGGGGAGACACATAGAGTCACACACAGGGAGACACGGGGAGTCACACACGGGGAGATACGGGGACTCACACACGGGGAGACACTGGGAGTCACACACAGGGAGACACGGGAGTCACACACGGGGAGATACGGGGAGACACACACGGGGAGACACTGGGAGTCACACACAGGGAGACACGGGGCGTCACACACGGGGAGAAACGGGGAGTCACAAACAGGGAGACACGGTGAGTCACACACGGGGAGACATGGGGAGACACACACGGGGAGACACGGTGAGTCACACACGGGGAGACACGGGGAGACACACACGGGGAGACACATAGAGTCACACACAGGGAGACACGGGGCGTCACACACGGGGAGAAACGGGGAGTCACAAACAGGGAGACACGGGGAGTCACACACAGGGAGACACGGGGAGTCACACACGGGGAGACACATAGAGTCACACACAGGGAGACACGGGGAGTCACACACGGGGAGACACGGGGAGTCACACACGGGGAGACACGGGGAGACACACACGGGGAGACACATAGAGTCACACACAGGGAGACACGGGGAGTCACACACGGGGAGACACGGGGAGTCACACATGGGGAGTCATGGGGAGTCACACACGGGGAGACACGGGGAGTCACACACGGGGATACACGGGGAGTCACTGGGAGACACGGGGAGTCACACACGGGGAGTCACACACAGGGAGACACAGGGAGACATGGGGAGTCACACATGGGGAGACACAGGGAGTCACACACAGGGAGACATGGGGAGACAAACACGGGGAGTCACACACAGGGAGACACGGGGAGTCACACACGGGGAAACACAGGGTGTCACACAAGGGGAGACACAGGGAGTCACACACAGGGAGACACAGAGAGACAAACACGGAGAGACACGGGGAGTCACGGGGAGACACGGGGAGTCACACACAGGGAGACACGGGAAGTCACACACAGGGAGACATGGGGAGTCACACACAGGGAGACACGGGGAGCCACACACAGGGAGACACGGGGAGTCACACACGGGGAGACACGGGGAGTCACACACGGGGAGATACGGGGAGTCACACACGGGGAGTCACACAAGGGGAGACACGGGGAGTCACACACAGGGAGACATGGGGAGTCACACACGGGGAGTCACACACGGGGAGACACGGGGAGTCACACACGGGGAGACACGGGGAGTCACACGGGGAGTCACACACGGGGAGACACGGGGAGACACACACGGGGAGTCACACACGGGGAGACACGGGGAGTCACTGGGAGACAAGGGGAGTCACACACGGGGAGACACACACGGGGAGACATGGGGAATCACATACGGGGAGACACGGGGGTCACACACGGGGAGACACGGGGAGTCACACAAGGGGAGACACGGGGAGTCACACACGGGGAGACACGGGGAGTCACACACAGGGATACACGGAGAGTCACACACGGGGAGTCACTGGCAGACACGGGGAGTCACACACGGGGAGTCACGGGGAGTCACACAAGGGGAGACACAGGGAGTCACACAAGGGGAGACACGGGGAGTCACACACAGGGCGACACGGGGAGTCACTGGGAGACACGGGGAGTCACACACAGGGAGACACGGAGAGTCACCCACGGGGAGTCACTGGGAGACATGGTGAGTCACACACGGGGAGTCACTGGGAGACATGGGGAGTCACACACGGGGAGACATGGGGAGTCACACATGGCGAGACACGGGGAGTCACACACAGGGAGACACGGGGAGTCACACATGGGGAGACATGGGGAGTCACACACGGGGAGACACATGGAGTCACACACAGGGAGACACGGGGAGTCATTGGGAGACACGGGGAGTCACACACAGGGAGACACGGGGAGTCACACACGGGGAGTCACGGGGAGTCAATAAGAGACACGGGGAGTCACACACAGGGAGACACGGGGAGTCACACACGGGGAGACATGCGGAGTCACACACGAGGAGACACGAGGAGTCACACACAGGGAGACACTGGGATACACGGGGAGTCACACACAGGGAGACACGGGGAGTCACACACAGGGAGACACGGGGAGTCACACACAGGGAGACACGGGGAGTCAAACACGGAGAGACACACACGGGGAGACATGGGGAGTCACACACGTGGAGACACAGGGAGACACACACGGGGAGACACGGGGAGTCACAGGGAGACACGGGGAGTCACACACGGGGAGACACAGGGAGTCACACACAGGGAGACACGGGGAGTCACACACGGAGAGTCACACACGGGGAGACACGGGGAGTCACACATAGGGAGACACGGGGAGTCACACATGGGGAGACACGGAGAGTCACACACGGGGAGTCACGGGGAGTCACACACGGGGAGACACGGGGAGTCACACACGGGGAGACACGGGGAGTCACTGGGAGACACGGGGAGTCACACACAGGGAGACACAGGGAGACACGGGGAGTCACACATGGGGAGACACAGGGAGTCACACACAGGGAGACACGGGGAGACACACACGGAGAGTCACACACAGGGAGACATGGGGAGTCACACACAGGGAAACACGGGGTGTCACACAAGGGGAGACACAGGGAGTCACACACGGGGAGACAGAGAGAGACAAACACGGAGAGACACGGGGAGTCACTGGGAGACACGGGGAGTCACACACAGGGAGACACGGGGAGTCACACAAAGGGAGACATGGGGAGTCACACACGGGGAGACACGGGGAGCCACACACAGGGAGACATGGAGAGTCACACACGGGGAGACACGGGGAGTCACACACAGGGAGACACGTGGAGTCACACACACAGAGACATGGGGAGTCACACACGGGGAGACACGGGGAGTCACACACAGGGAGACACGGGGAGTCACACACGGGGAGACACGGGGAGTCACTGGGAGACATGGGGAGTCACACATGGGGAGACACACATGGGGAGACACGGGGAGTCACTGGGAGATACGGGGAGTCACACACGGGGAGACACGGGGAGTCACTGGGAGACACGGGGAGTCACACACGGGGAGACACAGGGAGTCACACACAGGGAGACACAGGGAGTCACACACAGGGAGACACGGGGCGTCACACACGGGGAGACACAGGGAGTCACACACAGGGAGACACGGGGAGTCACAAACAAGGAGACACGGGGAGTCACACACGGGGAGACACGGGGAGACACACATGGGGAGACACATAGAGTCACACACGGGGAGACACGGGGAGATACGGGGAGTCACAAACAGGGAGACACGGGGAGTCACACGCAGGGAGACACGGGGAGTCACACACGGGGAGACACGGGGATTCACACACGGGGAGACACGGGGAGTCACACATGGGGAGACACGGGGAGTCACACATAGGGAGACACGGTGAGTCACACACGGGGAGATACGGGGAGACACACAAGGGGAGACACAGGGAGTCACACACGGGGAGACACAGAGAGACAAACACGGAGAGACACGGGGATTCACTGGGAGACACGGGGAGTCACACACAGGGAGACACGGGGAGATACGGGGAGTCACAAACAGGGAGACACGGGGAGTCACACACAGGGAGACACGGGGAGTCACACACGGGGAGACACAGGGAGTCACACACGGGGAGACACAGAGAGACAAACACGGAGAGACACGGGGAGTCACTGGGAGACACGGGGAGTCACACACAGGGAGACACGGGGAGTCACACACAGGGAGACACGGGGAGTCACACAGGGGGAGACACACACGGGGAGACACGGGGAGACACAAACAGGGAGACACGGGGAGTCACACACAGGGAGACACGGGGAGTCACACACGGGGAGACACGGGGAGACACACACGGGGAGAGACATAGAGTCACACACAGGGAGACATGGGGAGACACACACGGGGAGACACATAGAGTCACACACGGGGAGACACGGGGAGTCACACACGGGGAGACACGGGGAGTCACACACGGGGAGACACGGGGAGTCACACACGGGGAGACACGGGGAGTCACACACGAGGAGACACGGGGAGTCACTGGGAGACACGGGGAGTCACACACGGGGAGTCACACACGGGGAGACACGGCGAGACACAAACATGGAGACACGGGGAGTCACACACAGGGAGACACGGGGAGTCACAAACAGGGAGACACGGGGAGTCACACACGGGGAGACACGGGGAGACACTCACGGGGAGACACATAGAGTCACACACAGGGAGACACGGGGAGTCACACACGGGGAGATACGGGGAGTCACACACGGGGAGATACGGGGAGTCACAAACAGGGAGACACGGGGAGACACACACAGGGAGACACGGGGAGTCACACACGGGGAGACACGGGGATTCACACACGGGGAGACACGGGGAGTCACACATGGGAAGACACGGGGAGTCACACAGAGGGAGACACGGTGAGTCACACACGGTGAGACACGGGGAGACACACACGGGGAGACACATAGAGTCACACACAGGGAGACACGGGGAGTCACACACGGGGAGACACGGACATTCTTGCTATTGAGGGAGTGCAGCGAACGTTCACCAGACTGAATCCCGGGATGGGAAAGACTGGATCAACTGGGCTTGTATTCACTGGAGTTCAGAAGAATGAGAGGGGACCTCATAGAAACGCTTAAAATTCGGACGGGGTTAGACAGGTTAGATGTAGGAAGAATGTTCCCAATGTTGGGGAAGTCCAGAACCAGGGGACACAGTCTAAGGACAAGGGGGAAGCCATTTAGGACCGAGATGAGGAGGAATTTCTTCACCCAGAGAGTGGTGAACCTGTGGAATTCTCTACCACAGAAAGTTGTTGAGGCCAATTCACTAAATATATTCAAAAAGGAGTTAGATGAAGTCCTTACTACTAGGGGAATCAAGGGGTATGGTGAGAAAGCAGGAATGGGGTACAGAAGTTGCATGTTCAGCCATGAACTCATTGAATGGCGGTGCAGGCTAGAAGGGCAGAATGGCCTACTCCTGCACCTATTTTTTATGTTTCTATGTTTCTACCTCACTGTTAGTGTATCTGGTACCTCGCTGTTAGTGTATCTGGTACCTCACTGTTAGCGTATCTGGTACCTGCTGTTACTGTATCTGGTACCTCACTGTTAGTGTATCTGGTACCTCACTGTTAGTGTATCTGGTACCTCACTTTAGTGTATCTGGTACCTCACTGTTAGTGTATCTGTAGCCTCACTGTTGGTGTATCTGGTACCTCGCTGTTGGTGTATCTGGTACCTCGCTGTTCGTGTATCTGGTACCTCACTGTTAGTGTATCTGGTACCTCACTGTTAGTGTATCTGGTACCTCACTGTTAGTGTATCTGGTACCTCACTGTTAGTGTATCTGGTACCTCGCTGTTAGTGTATCTGGTACCTCGCTGTTAGTGTATCTGGTACCTCACTGTTAGTGTATCTGGTACCTCACTGTTAGTGTATCTGGTACCTCACTGTTAGTGTATCTGGTACCGCACTGTTAGTGTATCTGTTACCTCGCTGTTAGTCTATCTGGTACCTGACTGTTAGTGTATCTGGTACCTCGCTGTTAGTGTATCTGGTACCTCGCTGTTAGTGTCCCTGCTACCTCACTGTTAGTGTATCTGGTACCTCGCTGTTAGTGTCCCTGCTACCTCACTGTTAGTGTATCTGGTACCTCACTGTTAGTGTATCTGGTATCTCACTGTTAGTGTATCTGTTACCTCACTGTTAGTGTATCTGGTACCTCACTGTTAGTGTATCTGGTACCTCACTGTTAGTGTATCTGGTACCTCACTGTTAGTGTATCTGGTACCTCACTGTTAGTGTATCTGGTACCTCACTGTTAGTGTATCTGGTACCTCACTGTTAGTGTATCTGGTACCTCACTGTTAGTGTATCTGGTACCGCACTGTTAGTGTATCTGTTACCTCGCTGTTAGTCTATCTGGTACCTGACTGTTAGTGTATCTGGTACCTCGCTGTTAGTGTATCTGGTACCTCGCTGTTAGTGTATCTGGTACCTCGCTGTTAGTGTCCCTGCTACCTCACTGTTAGTGTATCTGGTACCTCGCTGTTAGTGTATCTGTTACCTCACTGTTCGTGTATCTGGCATACAAATTGGCCAGAAATAGCAGAGAACACGGGGACTGGGAGAAATTTAGAACTCAGCAGAGGAGGACAAAGGGTTTGATTAGGGCAGGGAAAATGGAGTACGAGAAGAAGCTTGCAGGGAACATTAAGACGGTTTGCAAACGTTTCTATATATATGTAAAGAGAAAAAGTTTAGTAAAGACAAACGTAGGTCCCCTGCAGTCAGAATCAGGGGAAGTCATAACGGGGAACAAAGAAATGGCGGACCAATTGAACAAGTACTTTGGTTCGGTATTCACTAAGGAGGACACAAACAACCTTCCGGATATAAAAGGGGTCGGAGGGTCTAGTAAGGAGGAGGAACTGAGGGAAATCCTTATTAGTCGGGAAATTGTGTTGGGGAAATTGATGGGATTGAAGGCCGATATATCCCCAGGGCCTGATGGACTGCATCCCAGAGTACTTAAGGATGTGGCCTTGGAAATAGTGGATGCATTGACAATCATTTTCCAACATTCCATTGACTCTGGATCAGTTCCTATGGAGTGGAGGGTAGCCAATGTAACCCCACTTTTTAAAAAAGGAGGGAGAGAGAAAACAGGGAATTACAGACCGGTCAGCCTGACATCGGTAGTGGGTAAAATGATGGAATCAATTATTAAGGATGTCATCGCAGTGCATTTGGAAAGAGGTAATATCATAGGTCCAAGTCAGCATGGATTTGTGAAAGGGAAATCATGCTTGACAAATCTTCTGGAAGTTTTTGAGGATGTTTCCAGTAGAGTGGACAAGGGAGAACCAGTTGATTTGGTATATTTGGACTTTCAGAAGGCTTTCGACAAGGTCCCACACAAGACATTAATGTGCAAAGTTAAAGCACATGGGATTGGGGGTAGTGTGCTGACATGTATTGAGAACTGGTTGTCAGACAGGAAGCAAAGAGTAGGAGTAAATGGGGACTTTTCAGAATGGCAGGCAGTGACTAGTGGGGTACCGCAAGGTTCTGTGCTGGGGCCCCAGCTGTTTACACTGTACATTAATGATTTAGACGAAGGGATTAAATGTAGTATCTCCAAATTTGCGGATGACACTAAGTTGGGTGGCAGTGTGAGCTGCGAGGAGGATTCTATGAGGCTGCAGAGCGACTTGGATAGGTTAGGTGAGTGGGCAAATGCATGGCAGATGAAGTATAATGTGGATAAATTTGAGGTTATCCACTTTGGTGGTAAAAACAGAGAGACAGACTATTATCTGAATGGTGAAAGATTAGGAAAAGGGCAGGTACAAAGAGACCTGGGTGTCATGGTACATCAGTCATTGAAGGTTGGCATGCAGGTACAGCAGGCGGTTAAGAAAGCAAATGGCATGTTGGCCTTCATAGCGAGGGGATTTGAGTACAAGGGCAGGGAGGTGTTGCTACAATTGTACAGGGCCTTGGTGAGGCCACACCTTGAGTATTGTGTACAGTTTTGGTCTCCTAATTTGAGGAAGGACATTCTTGCTATTGAGGGAGTGCAGCGAACGTTCACCAGACTGATTCCCGGGATGGGAAAGACTGGATCAACTGGGCTTGTATTCACTGGAGTTCAGAAGAATGAGAGGGGACCTCATAGAAACGCTTAAAATTCGGACGGGGTTAGACAGGTTAGATGTAGGAAGAATGTTCCCAATGTTGGGGAAGTCCAGAACCAGGGGACACAGTCTAAGGATAAGGGGGAAGCCATTTAGGACCGAGATGAGGAGGAATTTCTTCACCCAGAGAGTGGTGAACCTGTGGAATTCTCTACCACAGAAAGTTGTTGAGGCCAATTCACTAAATATATTCAAAAAGGAGTTAGATGAAGTCCTTACTACTAGGGGAATCAAGGGGTATGGTGAGAAAGCAGGAATGGGGTACAGAAGTTGCATGTTCAGCCATGAACTCATTGAATGGCGGTGCAGGCTAGAAGGGCAGAATGGCCTACTCCTGCACCTATTTTTTATGTTTCTATGTTTCTACCTCACTGTTAGTGTATCTGGTATCTGCTGTTAGTGTATCTGGTACCTCGCTGTTAGTGTATCTGGTACCTCACTGTTAGTGTATCTGGTACCTGCTGTTAGTGTATCTGGTACCTCACTGTTAGTGTATCTGGTACCTCGCTGTTAGTTTATCTGGTACCTCACTGTTATGTGTATCTGGTACCTCACTGTTTGTGTATCTGGTACCTCACTGTTAGTATATCTGGTACCTCACTGTTAGTGTATCTGTAGCCTCACTGTTGGTGTATCTGGTACCTCGCTGTTGGTGTATCTGGTACCTCGCTGTTCGTGTATCTGGTACCTCACTGTTAGTGTATCTGGTACCTCACTGTTAGTGTATCTGGTACCTCGCTGTTCGTGTCCCTGGTACCTCGCTGTTAGTGTATCTGGTACCTCACTGTTAGTGTATCTGGTACCTCACTGTTAGTGTATCTGGTACCTCACTATTAGTGTATCTGGTACCTCAATGTTAGTGTATCTGGTACCTCACTGTTAGTGTCCCTGGTACTTCACTGTTAGTGAATCTGGTACCTCACTGTTAGTGTATCTGGTACCTCGCTGTTAGTGTATCTGGTACCTCACTGTTCGTGTATCTGGTACCTCGCTGTTCGTGTATCTGGTACCTCGCTGTTAGTGTATCTGGTACCTCGCTGTTAGTGTATCTGGTACCTCACTGTTTGTGTATCTGGTACCTCAGTGTTAGTGTATCTGGTACCTCACTGTTAGTGTATCTGGTACCTCAGTGTTAGTGTATCTGTTACCTCACTGTTAGTGTATCTGGTACCTCTCTGTTAGTGTATCTGGTACCTCGCTGTTAGTGTATCTGGTACCTCACTGTTACTGTATCTGTTACCTCAGTATTAGTGTATCTGGTACCTCACTGTTCGTGTATTTGGTACCTCGCTGTTAGTGTATCTGGTACCTCGCTGTTAGTGTATCTGTTACCTCACTGTTAGTGTATCTGGTACCTCGCTGTTAGTGTATCTGGTACCTCGCTGTTAGTGTATCTGGTACCTCACTGTTAGTGTATCTGGTACCTCTCTGTTAGTGTATCTGGTACCTCGCTGTTAGTGTATCTGGTACCTCACTGTTACTGTATCTGTTACCTCAGTATTAGTGTATCTGGTACCTCACTGTTCGTGGATTTGGTACCTCGCTGTTAGTGTATCTGGTACCTCGCTGTTAGTGTATCTGGTACCTCGCTGTTAGTGTATCTGGTACCTCACTGTTAGTGTATCTGGTACCTCACTGTTAGTGTATCTGGTACCTCACTGTTAGTGTATCTGGTACCTCGCTGTGAGTGTATCTGGTACCTCACTGTTAGTGTATCTGGTACCTCACTGTTAGTGTATCTGGTACCTCACTGTTAGTGTATCTGTTACCTCACTGTTTGTGTCCCTGGTACTTCAATGTTAGTATATCTGGTACCTCACTGTTAGTGTATCTGGTACATTGCTGTAAGTGTATCTGGTAGCTCTCTGTTAGTGTATCTGGTACCTCGCTGTTTGTGTATTTGGTACCTCGCTGTTAGTGTATCTGGTACCTCGCTGTTAGTGTATTTGGTACCTCGCTGTTAGTGTATCTGGTACCTTACAATTAGTGTATCTGTTACCTCGCTGTTAGTGTATCTGGTACCTCGCTGTAAGTGTATCTGATACCTCGCTGTTAGTGTATCTCGTACCTGGCTGTTAGTGTATCTGGTACCTCACTGTTAGTATATCTGGTACCTCACTGTTAGTGTATCTGGTACCTCGCTGTGAGTGTATCTGGTAACTCGCTGTTAGTGTATCTGGTACCTCGCTGTTAGTGTATCTGGTACCTCGCTGTTAGTGTATCTGGTAACTCACTGTTAGTGTATCTGGTACCTCGTTGTTAGTGTATCTGGTACCTCGCTGTTAGTGTATCTGGTACCTCTCTGTTAGTGTATCTGGTACCTCACTGTTAGTGTATCTGGTACCTCGCTGTAAGTGTATCTGATACCTAGCTGTTAGTGTATCTCGTACCTGGCTGTTAGTGCATCTGGTACCTCACTGTTAGTATATCTGGTACCTCACTGTTAGTGTATCTGGTACCTCGCTGTGAGTGAATCTGGTAACTCGCTGTTAGTGTATCTGGTACCTCGCTGTTAGTGTATCTGGTACCTCACTGTTATTGTATCTGGTACCTCACTGTTAGTGTATCTGGTACCTCACTGTTAGTGTATCTGGTAACTCACTGTTAGTGTATCTGGTACCTCATTGTTAGTGTATCTGTTACCTCGCTGTTAGTGTATCTGGTACCTCTCTGTTAGTGTATCTGGTACCTCACTGTTAGTGTATCTGGTACCTCGCTGTTAGTGTATCTGGTACCTCGCTGTTAGTGTATCTGGTACCTCACTGTTAGTGTATCTGGTACCTCACTGTTAGTGTATCTGGTACCTCACTGTTAGTGTATCTGATACCTCGCTGTTAGTGTATCTGGTACCTCACTGTTAGTGTATCTGTTACCTCACTGTTAGTGTATCTGGTACCTCACTGTTAGTGTATCTTGTACCTCACTGTTAGTGTATCTGGTACCTCTCTGTTAGTGTATCTGGTACCTATCTGTTAGTGTATCTGGTACCTCGCTGTTCGTGTATCTGGTACCTCGCTGTTAGTGTATCTGGTACCTCGCTGTTAGTGTATCTGGTACCTCACTGTTAGTGTATCTGGTAGCTCACTGTTAGTGTATCTGGTACCTCACTGTTAGTGTATCTGGTATCTCACTGTTAGTATATCTGTTACCTCACTACTGTCCATCACCGTGCTGTCAGCTATTGATTATGTAAATGATATTGTGCCATCAAGATTCAAATGTTGTATATTGAACTCAAGCAAAGATATTGGATGAGACACTTTATTTACCGAATTTCAGAATCCTCACTGCACTGCACATTTGAATCAGATCAGAAGCAGGTTTTCTAAGTTTCGGGAACTTGCCACCAAATGACGACAGGTTATTGACCTGAAACAGTCACTGTGATTCTCTCTCTCTGATGCTGCCTGACCTGTTGATTATCTCTCGGATTTCCTATTTTTATTTCAGACGTTCATCATCCACAGTATTTTACTGTTGTGTTCACTGAATGCTCGGCATGTTTACTTACACACAGTGCGAAGAACAAATCCTGACAGATCATACACACCTACTTAAATCACTGAAATATCTCCTATTTACTATGTTTCTCCTATTTTCTATATTTCTATAAATGGCATCCAGGGGTATGAGGGAAAAGCGGGGTATGGTGTTGAGATAGAGGATCAGCTGGGCCTTTTATAGGCTGCTCCGACACTGCTCCTGCTGGGCCTTTTGTCGGCCTCTCCGACACTGCTCCCGCTGGGTCTTTATAATCTGCGCTGACGCTGCTCCCGCTGGGTCTTTTATAGGCCGCTCCGACACTGACTCTCGTGCTCCCCATGGGCCTTTTATATGTCTCTACGACACTGCTCCAGCTGGGCCTTTTATAGGCCTCTCCGACACTGACTCTCGTGCTCCCCATGGGCCTTTTATATGTCTCTACGACACTGCTCCAGCTGGGCCTTTTATAGGCCTCTCCGACACTGCTCCAGCTGGGCCTTTTATAGGCCTCTCCGACACTGCTCCAGCTGGGCCTTTTATAGGCCGCTCCGACACTGCTCCCCATGGGCCTTTTATATGTCTCTACGACACTGCTCCAGCTGGGCCTTTTATAGGCCTCTCCGACACTGCTCCCGCTGGGTCTTTTGTAGGCCTCTCCAAAACAGCTCCCGCTGGGCATTTTATAGGCCTCTCCGACACTGACTCTCGTGCTCCCCATGGGCCTTTTATATGTCTCTGCGACACTGCTCCCGCTGGGCCTTTATAGGCCTCTCCGACACTGCTCCCGCTGGGCCTTTATAGGCCTCTCCGACACTGCTCCCGCTGGGCCTTTTACAGGCTGCTCCGAAACTGCTCCCGCTGGGCCTTTTATAGGTCGCTCCGACACTACTCCCTCTGGGCCTTTTACAGGCTGCTCCGAAACTGCTCCCGCTGGGCCTTTTATAGGTCGCTCCGACACTACTCCCTCTGGGCCTTTTATAGGCTGCTCCGACACTGCTCCCGCTGGGCCTTTATAGGCCTCTCCGACACTGCTCCCGCTGGGCATTTATAGGCTGCTCCGACACTGCTCCCGCTGGGCCATTATAGGCCGCTCCGACACTGCTCCCGCTGGGCCTTTTCTAGGCTGCTCCGACACTGCTCCCGCTGGGCCTTTTATAGGCTGCTCCGACACTACTCCCTCTGGGCCTTTTATAGGCTGCTCCGACACTGCTCCCGCTGGGCCTTTTATAGGTCGCTCCGACACTGCTCCCGCTGGGCCTTTTATAGGCCTCTCCGACACTGCTCCCGCTGGGCCTTTTATAGGCCTCTCCGACACTACTCCCGCTGGGCCTTTTATAGGCCACTCTGACACTGCTCCCACTGGGCCTTTATTGGCTGCTCCGTCACTGCTCCCACTGGGCCTTTTATAAGCTGCTCCGACACTGCTCCCGCTGGGCCTTTTATAGGCTGCTCCGACACTGCTCCTGCTGGGCCTTTTATAGGCTGCTCCGACACTGCTCCCGCTGAGCCTTTATAGGCTGCTCCGTCACTGCTCCCACTGGGCCTTTTATAGGTCGCTCCGACACTACTCCCTCTGGGCCTTTTATAGGCCGCTCTGACACTGCTCCCACTGGGCCTTTATTGGCTGCTCCGACACTGCTCCCGCTGGGCCTTTTATAGGCTGCTCCGACACTGCTCCCACTGGGCCTTTTATAGGCTGCTCCAACACTGCTCCCGCTGGGCCTTTATAGGCCTCTCCGACACTGCTCCCGCTGGGCCTTTATAGGCCGCTCCGACACTGCTCCCGCTGGGCCTTTATAGGCCGCTCCGACACTGATGCTCGAGCTCCCACTGGGCCTTTATCGGCTGCTCCGACACTGCTCCAGCAGGGCCTTTTATAGGCCGCTCCGACGCTGCTCCCGCTGGGCCTTTTATAAGCTGCTCCGACACTGCTCCCGCTGGGCCTTTTATAGGCTGCCCCGACACGGCTCCCGCTGGGCCTTTTATAGGCTGCTCCGACACTGACTCTCGCTGGGCCTTTTATAGGCCTCTCCGACACTGCTCCCGCTGGGCGTTTAATAGGCTGCTCTGACACTGCTCCAGCTGGGCCTTTATATGCTGCTCTGACACTGCTCCCGCTGGGCCTTTATAGGCTGCTCTGTCACTGCTCCCACTGGGTCTTTTATCGGCCTCTCCGATACTGCTCCCGCTGGGCCTCTTATAGGCTCCTCCGACACTGCTCCCGCTGGGTCTTTTATCGGCCTCTCCGAAACTGCTCCCGCTGGGCCTTTTATAGGCCTCTCCGACACTGCTCCCGCTGGGCCTTTTATAGGCCTCTCCAACACTGACTCTCAAGCTCCCGCTGGGCCTTTTATAGGCCTCCCCGACACTGCTCCCGCTGGTCCATTATAGGCTGCTCCGACACTGCTCCCGCTAGGCCTTTTATATGCCTCTCCGACACTGCTCCCACTGGGCCTTTTATAGGCTGCTCCGACACTGCTCCCACTGGGCCTTTTATAGGCTGCTCCGACACGGCTCCCGCTGGGCTTTTCATAAGCCTCTCCGACACTGACTCTCGAGCTCCCGCTGGGCCTTTTATAGGCTGCTCCGACACTGACTCTCGCTGGGCCTTTTTTAGGCCTCTCCGACACTGCACCCCCTGGGCCTTTTATAGGCTGCTCTGACACTGCTCCTGCTGGGCCTTTTATAGGCTGCTCTGTCACTGACTCTCGAGCTCCCGCTGGGCCTTTTATAGGCTGCTCTGACACTGCTCCCGCTGGGCCTATTTTTGGCATCTCCGACACTGACTCTCGAGCTCGCTCTGGGCCTTTTATAGGCCTCTCCGGCACTGCTCCCGCTGGGCCTTTATAGGCTGCTCTGACATTGCTCCCGCTGGGCGTTTTTTAGGCTGCTCTGACACTGCTCCCGCTGGGCCTTTATAGGCTGCTCCGACACTGCTCCCGCTGGGCCTTTATAGGCTGCTCCGACACTGCTCCCACTGGGCCTTTTATAGGTTGCTCCGTCACTGCTCCCACTGGGTCTTTTATCGGCCTCTCCGATACTGCTCCCGCTGGGCCTTTTATCGGCCTCTCCGAAACTGCTCCTGCTGGGCCTTTTATAGGCCTCAACGACACAGCTCCCGCTGGGCCTTTTATAGGCCTCTCCAACACTGACTCTCAAGCTCCCGCTGGGCCTTTTATAGCCCTCCCCGACACTGCTCCCGCTGGTCCATTATAGGCTGCTCCGACACTGCTCCCACTGGGCCTTTTATAGGCTGCTCCAACACTGCTCCCACTGGGCCTTTTATAGGCTGCTCCGACACTGACTCTCGCTGGGACTTTTATAGGCCTCTCCGACACTGCACCCCCTGGGCCTTTTATAGGCTGCTCTGTCACTGACTCTCGAGCTCGCTCTGGCCCTTTTATAGGCCTCTCCGGCACTGCTCCCGCTGGGCCTTTATAGGCTGCTCCGACATTGCTCCCGCTGGGCCTTTATAGGCCGCTCCGTCATTGCTCCCGCTGGGCCTTTATAGGCTGCTCTGACACTGCTCCCGCTGGGCCTTTATAGGCTACTCCGACACTGCTCCCGCTGGGCCTTTATAGGCTGCTCTGACACTGCTCCCGCTGGGCCTTTTATAGGCTGCTCTGTCACTGCTCCCACTGGGTCTTTGATCGGCCTCTCCGATACTGCTCCCGCTGGGCCTTTTATAGGCTGCTCCGACACTGCTCCTGCTGGGCCTTTTATAGGCCTCTCAGACACTGCTCCCGCTGGGCCTTTTATAGGCTGCTCCGTCACTGCTCCCACTGGGTCTTTTATCGGCCTCTCCGATACTGCTCCCGCTGGGCCTCTTATAGGCTGCTCCGTCACTGCTCCCACTGGGCCTTTTATAGGCCTCAACGACACTGCTCCCGCTGGGCCTTTTATAGGCTGCTCCAACACTGCTCCCGCTGGGCATTTATAGGCTGCTCCGACACTGCTCCCGCTGGGCCTTTATAAGCTGCTCCGACACTGCTCAGGCTGGGCCTTTGATAGGACGCTCGGACACTGCCCGCTCTGGGCCTTTTATAGGCTGCTCCGACACTGCTCTGGCTGGGCCTTTGATAGGACGCTCGGACACTGCCCGCTCTGGGCCTTTTATAGGCTGCACCGACACTGCTCCCGCTAGGCCTTTTATAGGCTGCTCCGACACTGCTCCCGCTGGGTTTTTTATAGGCTGCTCTGACACTGCTCCAGCTGGGCCTTTATATGCTGCTCTGACACTGCTCCCGCTGGGCCTTTTATAGGCTGCTCCGTCACTGCTCCCACTGGGTCTTTTATCGGCCTCTCCGATACTGCTCCCGCTGGGCCTTTTATAGGCTGCTCCGACACTGCTCCCGCTGGGCCTTTTATAGGCTGCTCCGACACTGCTCCCGCTGGGTCTTTTATCGGCCTCTCCGATACTGCTCCCGCTGGGCCTTTTATAGGCCTCTCCGACACTGCTCCCGCTGGGCCTTTTATAGGCTGCTCCGACACTGCTCCCGCTGGGCCTTTTATAGGCCTCTCCGACACTGCTCCCGCTGGGCCTTTTATAGGCTGCTCCGACACTGCTCCCGCTGGGACTTTTATAGGCTGCTCCGACACTGCTCCCGCTGGGTCTTTTATCGGCCTCTCCGACACTGCTCCCGCTGGGCCTTTTATAGGCCTCTCCGACACTGCTCCCGCTGGGCCTTTTATAGGCTGCTCCGACACTGCTCCCGCTGGGCCTTTTATATGAATCTCCGACACTGCTCCCGCTGGGCCTTTTATAGGCTGCTCCAACACTGCTCCCGCTGGGCCTTTTATAGGCTGCTCCGATACGGCTCCCGCTGGGCTTTTCATAGGCCTCTCCGACACTGCTCTCACTGGGCCTTTTATAGGCTGCT
Organism: Pristiophorus japonicus; assembly: GCF_044704955.1. Classification (NCBI taxonomy): domain Eukaryota; kingdom Metazoa; phylum Chordata; class Chondrichthyes; family Pristiophoridae; genus Pristiophorus; species Pristiophorus japonicus. The sequence continues at coordinate 206,541 of NW_027254550.1, read as the reverse complement.
CCGACAGCGCTCCCGCTGGGCCTTTTATAGACTGCTCTGTCACTGACTCTCGAGCTCCCTCTGGGCCTTTTATAGGCCTCTCCGACACTGCTCCCGCTGGGCCTTTTATAGGCTGCTCTGACATTGCTCCCGCTGGGCGTTTTATAGGCTGCTCTGACACTGCTCCCGCTGGGCCTTTATATGCTGCTCTGACACTGCTCCCGCTGGGCCTTTATATGCTACTCCAACACTGCTCCCACTGGGCCTTTATAGGCTGCTCTGACACTGCTCCCGCTGGGCCTTTTATAGGCTGCTCCGACACGGCTCCCGCTGGGCCTTTTATAGGCTGCTCCGACACTGCTCCCGCTGGGCCTTTTATAGGCCTCTCCGAAACTACTCCCGCTGGGCCTTTTATAGGCTGCTCCGACACTGCTCCCGCTGGGCCTTTTATAGGCTGCTCCGACACTGCTCCCGTTGGGCCTTTTATAGGCCTCTCAGACACTGCTCCCGCTGGGCCTTTTATAGGCTGCTCTGTCACTGACTCTCGAGCTCCCGCTGGGCCTTTTATAGGCTGCTCCGACACTGCTCCCGCTGGGCCTTTTATATGCCTCTCCAACACTGCTCTCACTGGGCCTTTTATAGGCTGCTCCGACACCGCTCCCGCTGGGCCTTTTATAGACTGCTCTGTCACTGACTCTCGAGCTCCCTCTGGGCCTTTTATAGGCCTCTCCGACACTGCTCCCGCTGGGCCTTTTATAGGCTGCTGTGACATTGCTCCCGCTGGGCGTTTTATAGGCTGCTCTGACACTGCTCCCGCTGGGCCTTTATATGCTGCTCTGACACTGCTCCCGCTGGGCCTTTATAGGCTGCTCTGACACTGCTCCCGCTGGGCCTTTTATAGGCTGCTCCGTCACTGCTCCCACTGGGTCTTTTATCGGCCTCTCCGAAACTGCTCCCGCTGGGCCTTTTATAGGCCTCTCCGACACTGCTCCCGCTGGGCCTTTTATAGACTGCTCCGACACTGCTCCCGCTGGGTCTTTTATCGGCCTCTCCGAAACTGCTCCCGCTGGGCCTTTTATAGGCTGCACCGACACGGCTCCCGCTGGGCCTTTTATAGGCTGCTCCGACACTGCTCCCATTGGGCCTTTTATAGGCCTCTCAGACACTGCTCCCGCTGGGCCTTTTATAGGCTGCTCCGACACTGCTCCCGTTGGGCCTTTTATAGGCCTCTCCGACACTGCTCCCGCTGGGCCTTTTTTTGGCTGCTCCAACACTGCTCCCGCTGGGCCTTTATAGCCTGCTCCAACACTGCTCCCGCTGGGCCTTTATAAGCTGCTCCGACACTGCTCTGCCTGGGCCTTTGATAGGACGCTCGGACACTGCCCGCTCTGGGCCTTTTATAGGCTGCACCGACACTGTTCCCACTGGGCCTTTTATAGGCTGCTCCGACCCTGCTCCCACTGGGCCTTTTATAGGCTGCTCCGACACTGCTCCCGCTGGGTTTTTTATAGGCCTCTCCAACACTGCTGCAGCTGGGCCTTTATATGCTGCTCCGACACTGCTCCCGCTGGGTCTTTATAGGCTGCTCCAACACATCTCCCGCTGGGCCTTTATAGGCCGCTCCGACACTGCTCCCGCTTGGCCTTTTATAGGTCGCTCCTACACTGCTCCCGCTGGGCCTTTTATAGGCTGCTCCGACACTGCTCCCGCTGGGCCTTTTATAGGCTGCTCCGACACTGCTCCCGCTTGGCCTTTTATAGGCTGCTCCGACACTGCTCCCACTGGGCCTTTTATAGGCTGCTCTGACACTGCTCATGCTGGGCCTTTTATAGGCTGCTCCGACACTGCTCCCGCTAGGCCTTTTATAGGCTGCTCTGACACTGCTCCCGCTGGGCCTTTTATAGGCTGCTCCGACACTGCTCCCACTGGGCCTTTTTTAGGCTGCTCCGACACTGCTCCCGCTGGGCCTTTTATAGGCTGCTCCGACACTGCTCCCGCTGGGCCTTTTTTAGGCTGCTCCGACACTGCTCCCCCTGGGCCTTTTATAGGCCGCTCCGACACTGCTCCCGCTGGGCCTTTTATAGGCCTCTCCGACACTGCTCCCGCTGGGCCTTTTATAGGCTGCTCCGACACTGCTCCCGCTGGGCCTTTTCTAGGCCGCTCCGACACTGCTCCCACTGGGCCTTTTTTAGGCTGCTCCGACACTGCTCCCGCTGGGCCTTTTATAGGCCTCACCGACTCTGCTCCCACTGGGCCTTTTATAAGCTGCTCTGACACTGCTCCGGCTGGGCCTTTTATAGGCTGCTTGACACTGCTCCCGCTGGGCCTTTTATAGGCTGCTCTGACACTGCTCCGGCTGGGCCTTTTATAGGCTGCTCTGACACTGCTCCGGCTGGGCCTTTTATAGGCTGCCTGACACTGCTCCCACTGGGCCTTTTATAGGCCTCTCCGGCACTGCTCCCGCTGGGCCTTTTATAGGCTGCTCTGACACTGCTCCGGCTGGGCCTTTTATAGGCTGCCTGACACTGCTCCGGCTGGGCCTTTTATAGGCTGCTCTGACACTGCTCCGGCTGGGCCTTTTATAGGCTGCTCTGACACTGCTCCGGCTGGGCCTTTTATAGGCTGCCTGACACTGCTCCCGCTGGGCCTTTTATAGGCTGCTTGACACTGCTCCCGCTTGGCCTTTTATAGGCTGCTTGACACTGCTCCCGCTGGGACTTTATAGGCTGCTCCGACACTGCTCCCGCTGGGCCTTTTATAGGCCTCTCCGACACTGCTCCCGCTGGGCCTTTAATAGGCTGTTCCGACACTGCTCCCGCTGGGCCTTTTATAGGCTGCTTGACACTGCTCCCGCTGGGACTTTATAGGCTGCTCCGACACTGCTCCCGCTGGGACTTTATAGGCTGCTCCGACACTGCTCCCGCTGGGCCTTTTATAGGCCTCTCCGACACTGCTCCCGCTGCGCCTTTTATAGGCTGCTCCGACACTGCTCCCGCTGGGCCTTTTATAGGCTGCTTGACACTGCTCCCGCTGGGACTTTATAGGCTGCTCCGACACTGCTCCCGCTGGGCCTTTTATAGGCCTCTCCGACACTGCTCCCGCTGGGCCTTTAATAGGCTGCTCCGACACTGCTCCCGCTGGGTCCTTTATCAGCCGCACTGACACTGCTCCCGCTGGGCCTTTTATAGGCTGCTCCGACACTGCTCCCGCTGGGCCTTTTATAGGCCTCTCCGACTCTGCTCCCGCTGGGCCTTTTATAGGTCGCTCCGACACTGACTCTCGAGCTCCCGCTGGGCCTTTTATAGGCCGCTCTGATGCTGCTCCCACCTCTCACCAACTGCCAACATCATATCCGTTAACTGCTATCTGCGCAGTTAATTTGTCCACCTTATTCCGAATACTCCTCAATTTGAGTCACAGAGCCTTCAGGCTTGTTTTTTTCAACACGCTTTACCCCTTTAGGATTTTGATGTAATGTAGTCAGAGTAGGAATCGCAGGATAGCTCAGATGAATACGTGGCTTGACGAGTGATGCAGGAGGGAGGGATTCAAATTCCTGGGACAATGGAAACAGTTCTGGGGGAGGTGGGATCAGTACAAACCAGACGGTCTGCACCTGGGCAGGACTGGAACCAATGTCAGTCGAGGAGGCGGGAGCTCGGAGCAGCGCGAGTCTGGGGTCAGCGAGAGGCCTATAAAGGCCAGCGGGAGTCAGGCAGTTCGAGCACTCAGTCGAGGAGGTGGGAGCTTGGAGCAGCGCGAGTCCGGGGTCGGCGAGGGGCCTATAAAGGCCAGCGGGAGTCAGGCAGTTCGAGCAGTCAGTCGAGAAGGCGGGAGCTCGGAGCAGCGTGAGTCCGGGGATCAGCAGAGGCCTAGAAAAGGCGAGACTTGTGCAGCTACAGGGAGAAGGCAAAAAAGAAGTCGAAAGAAACAGAAAGGTGACATCACAGCCAAGGGGGTAAGTGATTGGCTGGTGATTGGTGAGTAGCTTTTCTTTTTTCTCTTCTATATCAGTGAGTAAACTTGAGCATTGTTGTTGCCAATTCAAGTGTATCTAAGGGTTAAGTCGTGGCAGGAGAGCTCGGACACGTGATATGCTCCTCCTGTACCATGTGGGAACTCAGGGACACTTCCAGTGTCCCTGACGACTCCGTGTGCAGGAAGTGTATCAGCCTCCAGCTGCAGAATTGAAGCGGAGGGTGGATTCACTCTGGAGCATCCATGATGCTGAGAATGACGTGAGCAGCACGTGTAATGAGTTGGTCTTACCGCAGGTGAAGGGTCCACAGCCAGCTAGGGAATGGAAGACCATCAGGAACAGCAGTGCAAGGAAGGTAGTGCAGGGTTCCCCTGCGGTCATCCCCCTGCAAAACAGATACACTGCTTTGGGTACTGCTGAGGGGGACGACTCATCAGGGGAGGGCAGCAGCAGCCAAGTTCATGGCACCGTGGGTGGCTCTGTTGCACAGGTGGGCAGGAAAAAGAGTGGGAGAGCGATAGTGATAGGGGATTCAATTGTAAGGGGAACAGATAGGCGTTTCTGCGACCGCAACCGAGACTCCAGGATGGTATGTTGCCTCCCTGGTGCAAGGGTCAAGGATGTCTCGGAGGGGGTGCAGGACATTCTGAAAAGGGAGGGAGAACAGCCAGTTGTCGTGGTGCACATTGATACCAAAGATATTGGTAAAAAAAGGGATGAGGTCCTACGAGACGAATTTAAGGAGCTAGGAGCTAAATTAAAACGTAGGATCTCAAAAGTAGTAATCTCGGGATTGCTACCAGTGCCACGTGCTAGTCAGAGTAGGAATCGCAGGATAGCACAGATGAATACGTGGCTTGAGGAGTGGTGCAGCAGGGAGGGTTTCAAATTCCTGGGACATTGGACCCGGTTCTGGGGGAGGTGGGACCAGTACAAACTGGACGGTCTGCACCTGGGCAGGACCGGAACCAATGTCCGAGGGGGAGTTTTTCCTGGTGCTGTTGGGGAGGATTTAAACTAATATGGCAGGGGGATGGGAACCAATGCAGGGAGACAGAGGGAAACAAAAAGGAGACAAAAGCAAAAGACAGAAAGGAGATGAGTAAAAGTGGAGGGCAGAGAAACACAAGGCAAAAACAAAAAGGGCCACTGAATGTAAAGGGGCTGCAGGAGGGGTCAAAACTAAAAATCATGGATTAATAAACTAGTATTAAAACACTCTACCTAAACGCACGCAGCATTCGAAATAAAGTAAATGAGTTGACGGCACAAATCATTACAAATGGATATGATTTAGTGGGCATTACAGAAACATGGTTGGAGGGTGGCCAAGACTGGGAATTAAACATACAGGGGTATCTGACGATTCGGAAAGATAGACAAGAAGGGAAAGGAGGTGGGGTAGCTCTGTTAATAAAGGATGATATCAGGGCCGTTGTGAGACGATATTGGCTCTAATGAATAAAATGTTGAATCATTGTGGGTAGAGATTAGAGATAGTAAGGGGAAAAAGTCACTGGTGGGTGTAGTTTATAGGCCCCCAAATTATAACTTCACGGTGGGGCGGGCAATAATCAAGGGAATAATGGAGGCATGTGAAAAAGGAACGGCAGTAGTCATGGGGGATTTTAACCTACATATCGATTGGTCAAATCAAATCGCACGGGGTAGGCTGGAGGAGGAATTCATAGAATGCATACGGGATTGTTTCTGAGAACAGTATGTTACAGAACCTACAAGGGAGCAAGCTATCTTAGATCTGGTCCTGTGTAATGAGACAGGAATAATAAATGATCTCCTCGTAAAAGATCCTCTCGGAATGAGAGATCACAGTATGGTTGAATTTGTAATACAGATTGAGGATGAGGATGTTGTGTCTCAAACGAGCGTATTAGGCTTAAACAAAGGGGACTACAGTGGGATGAGGGCAGAGTTGGCTAAAGTAGACTAGAAACACAGATTAAACGGTGGCACAATTGAGGAACAGTGGAGGACTTTTAAGGAGCTCTTTCATAGTGCTCAACAAAAATATATTCCAGTGAAAAAGAAGGGCGGTAAGAGAAGGAATTACCAGCCGTGGATAAACAAGGAAATTAAGGAGAGTATCAAATTAAAAACCAATGCGTATAAGGTGGCCAAGGTTAGTGGAAAAATAGAAGATTGGGAAAATTTTAAACGACAGCAAAGAATGACTAAGAAAGCAAAAAAGAGAGGAAAGATTGATTACGAAGGTAAATTTGCGCAAAACATAAAAACGGATAGTAAAAGCTTTTACCGATATATAAAACGGAAAAGAGTGACTAAAGTAAATGTTGGTCCCTTAGAAGATGAGAAGGGGGATTTCATAATGGGAAATGTGGAAATGGCTGAGACCTTAAACAATTATTTTGCTTCCGCCTTCACAGTGGAAGACACCATGACAAAAATTGCTGGTCGCAGGAATGTGGGAAGGGAGGACCTTGAGACAATCACTATCACTAGAGGGGTAGTGCTGGACAGACTAATGGGACTCAAGGTCCCCTGGTCCTGATGAAATGCATCCCAGGGTATTAAAAGAGATGGCGGAAGTTATAGCAGATGCATTTGTTGTAATCTACCAAAATTCTCTGGACTCTGGGGAGGTACCAGCAGATTGGAAAGCAGCTAATGTAACGCCTCTGTTTAAAAAATGGGGCAGACAAAAGGCAGATAACTATAGGCCGGTTAGTTTAACATCTGTAGTGGGGAAAATGCTTGAAACTATCATTAAGGAAGAAATAGCGGGACATCGAGATAGGAATAGTGCAATCAAGCAGACGCAGCATGGATTCATGAAGGGGAAATCATGTTTAACTAATTTACTGGAATTCTTTGAGGATATAACGAGCATGGTGGATAGAGGTGTACCGATGGGTGTGGTGTATTTAGATTTTCAAAAGGCATTCGATAAGGTGCCACACAAAAGGTTACTGCAGAAGATAAAGGTACGCGGAGTCAGAGGAAATGTATTAGCATGGATCGAGAATTGGCTGGTGAACAGAAAGCAGAGAGTCGGGATAAATGGGTGCTTTTCGGGTTGGAAATCGCTGGTTAGTGGTGTGCCACAGGGATCGGTGCTGGGACCACAACTGTTTACAATATACATAGATGACCTGGAAGAGGGGACAGAGTGTAGTGCAACAAAATTTGCAGATGACACAAAGATTAGTGGGAAAGCGGGTTGTGGAGAGGACACAGAGAGGCTGCAAAGAGATTTAGATAGGTTAAGCGAATGGGCTAAGGTTTGGCAGATGGAATCCAATGTCGGAAAGTGTGAATTTATCCACCTTGGAAAGAAAACAGTAAAAGGGATTATTATTTGAATGGGGAGAAATTACAACATGCTGTGGTGCAGAGGGACCTAGGGGTCCTTGTGCATGAATCCCAAAAAGTTAGTTTGCAGGTGCAGCAGGTAATCAGGAAGGTGAATGGAATGTTGGCCTTCATTGCGAGAGGGATGGAGTACAAAAGCAGGGAGGTCCTGCTGCAACTGTATAGGGTATTGTTGAGGCTGCACCTGGAGTACTGCGTGCAGTTTTGGTCACCTTACTTAAGGAAAATATACTAGCTTTGGAGGGGGTACAGAGACGATTCACGAGGCTGATTCCGGAGATGAGAGGGTTACCTTATGATGATAGATTGAGTAGACTGGGTTTTTACTCGTTGGAGTTCAGAAGGATGAGGGGTGATCTTATACAAACATTTAAAATAATGAAAGGGATAGACAAGATAGAGGCAGAGAGGTTGTTTCTACTGGTCGGGGAGACTAGAACTGGGGGGCACAGCCTCAAAATACGGGGGAGCCAATTTAAAACTGAGTTGAGAAGGAATGTCTTCTCCCAGAGGGTAGTGAATCTGTGGAATTCTCTGCCCACGGAAGTAGTTGAGGCTAGCTCATTGAATGTATTCAAGTCACAGATAGATAGATTTTTAACCAATAAGGGAATTAAGGGTTACGGGGAGCGGGCGGGTAAATGGAGCTGAGTCCATGGCCAGATCAGCCATGATCTTGTTGAATGGCGGAGCAGGCTCGAGGGGCAAATGGCCTACTCATGTTTCTAATTCTTATGTTATGTTCTTATGTTCTTTTTGCTTTTTGCCTTGGTTTTCTCTGTCCTCCACTTTTACTTTTCTTCTTTCTATCATTTGCTTCTGCCCCCATTCTACTCTCCTCTGTCTCCCTGCATTGGTTCCCATCCCCCTGCCATTTTAGTTTAACACCTCCCCAACAGCACGAGCAAACACTCCCCCTAGGACATTGGTTCCGGTCCTGCCCAGGTGCAGACCATCCGATTTGTACTGGTCCCACCTCCCCCAGAACCGGTTCCATTGTCCCAGGAATTTGAATTCCTCCCTCCTGCACCACTGCTCAAGCCACGTATTCATCTGAGCTATCCTGTGATTCCTACTCTGACTAGCACGTGGCCCTGGTAGCAATCCTGAGTTTAATAATTTGAGGTCCTACTTTTTAATTTAGCACTTAGCTCCTTAAATTCGTTTTGTAGGACCTCATCCCGTTTTTTACCTATATCGTTGGTACCTATATGCACCACGACAACTGGCTGTTTACCCTCCCCCTTCAAAATTTCCTGCACCCGCTCCGAGACATCCTTGATCCTTGCACCATGGAGGTAACACACCATCCTGGAGTCTCGGTTGCGGCCGCAGAAACGTCTATCTATTCCCCTTACAATTGAATCCCCTATCACTATCGCTCTCCCACTCTTTTTCCTGCCCTCCTGTGCAGCAGAGCCAGCCACGGTGCCATGAACTTGGCTGCTGCTGCCCTCCCCTGATGAGTCATCCCCCCCCAACAGTACCCAAAGTGGTGTATCTGTTTTGCAGGGGGATGACCGCAGGGGACCCCTGCACTACCTTTTTCCACTGCTCTTCCTGTTGGTCACCCATCCCCTATCTGGCTGTGTAACCTTTACCTGCGGTAAGACCAACTCACTAAACATGCTATTCCCGACATCCTCAGCATCGTGCATGCTCCAGAGTGAATCCACCCACAGCTCCAGTGCTGCAATGTGGTCTGTCAGGTGCTGCATCCGGATACACTTCCCATTTATTTCGTCGCCAGGGACACTGGAAGCGTCCCTGACTTCTCACCGAGTACAGGAGGAGCATAACACGTGTCCGAGCTCTCCTGCCATGACTTAACCCCGAGATTAACTTAATTTGGCAACAATAATGCTACAGGTTACTTACTAATAAAGAAAAGAAAAAGAAAAAACTACTCACCAATCAGCAGCCAATCACTTACCCCTTTGGCTGTGACGTCACCTTTCGAGTTCTTTCTACTTGGACAGGTTAGATGCAGGAAGAATGTTCCCGATGTTGGGGAAGACCTGAGCCAGGATTCACAATCTGAGGATAAGGGATAAGGCATATCGGACCGAGATGAGGAGTAACCTCTTCACCCAGAGAATTGTGAACCTGTGGAATTCTCTTCCACAGAGAGTTGTTGATGCCAGTTCATGAGCTATATTCAAGAGGGAGTTAGATATGGCCCTAAGGGCTAAAGAGATCAAGGGGTATGGAGAGAAAGCAGGAAAGGGGTACTGAGGTAATGATCAGCCATGATCTTATTGAATGGTGGTGCAGGCTCGAAGGGCTGAATGGCCTACTCCTGCACCTATTTTCTATGTTTATATGTCTCTATCCCATTGATCAGGGCTGGGAACTCAACATCCATGGGTATTCAACATTCAGAAAGGCTAGAATAAAAGGAAAAGGATGTGGGGTAGCATTGCTGGTTAAAGAGGAGATTAATGCAATAGTTAGGAAGGACATTAGCTTGGATGATGTGGAATCTATATGGGTAGAGCTGCAGAACACCAAAGGGCAAAAAACATTAGTGGGCGTTGTGTACAGACCTACAAACAGTAGTAGTGATGTTGGGGAGGGCATCAAACAGGAAATTAGGGGTGCATGCAATAAAGGTGCAGCAGTTATCATGGGTGACTTTAATATGCATATAGATTGGGCTAACCAAACTGGAAGCAATACGGTGGAGGAGGATTTCCTGGAGTGCATAAGGGATGATTCTCGAGACCAATATGTCGAGGAACCAACTAGGGGGGAGGCCATCTTAGACTGGGTAGGTTGTGTAATGAGAGAGGATGTATTAGCAATCTCGTTGTGCGAGGCCCCTTGGGGAAGAGTGACCATAATATGGTGGAATTCTACATTAGGATGGAGAATGAAACAGTTAATTCAGAGACCATGGTCCAGAACGTAAAGAAGGGTAACTTTGAAGGTATGTGGCGTGAATTGGCCAGGCTAGATTGGCAAAGGATACTTAAGAGGTTGACAGTGGATGGGCAATGGCAGACATTTAGAGACTGCATGGATGAATTACAACAATTGTACATCCCTGTCTGGCAAAAAAATAAAAAAGGGAAGGTGGCTCAACCGTGGCTATCAAGGGAAATCAGGGATAGTATTATAGCCAAGGAATGGCATACAAATTGGCCAGAAATAGCAGTGAACCAGGGGACTGGGAGAAATGTAGAACTCAGCAGAGGAGGACAAAGGGTTTGATTAGGGCATGGAAAATAGAGTACGAGAGGAAGCTTGCAGGGATCATTAAGACGGACTGCAAAAGTTTCTATAGATATGTAAAGAGAAAAAGGTTAGTAAAGACAAATGAAGGTCCCCTGCAGTCAGAATCAGGAGAAGTCATAATGGGGAACAAAGAAATGGCAGACCAATTGAACAAGTACTTTGGTTCGGTATTCACTGAGGAGGACACAAACAACCTTCCGGATATAAAAGGGGTCAGAGGGTCTAGTAAGAAGGAGAAACTGAGGGAAATCCTGATTAGTCGGGAAATTGGGTTGGGGAAATTGATAGGATTGCAGGCCGATAAATCCCCAGGGCCTGATGGACTGCATCCCAGAGTACTTAAGGACGTGGCCTTAGAAATAGCGGATGCATTGACAGTCATTTTCCAACATTCCATAGACTCTGGATCAATTCCTATTGAGTGGAGGGTAGCCAATGTAATCCCACATTTTAAAAAAGGAGTGAGACTAAAAACAGGGAATTATAGACCGGTCAGCCTGACATCGGTAGTGGGTAAAATGATGGAATCAATTATTAAGGATGTCATAGCAGCGCGTTTGGAAAGAGGTGACATGATAGGTCCAAGTCAGCATGGATTTGTGAAAGGGAACTCATGCTTGACAAATCTTCTGGAATTTTTTGAAGATGTTTCCAGTAGAGTGGACAAGGGAGAACCAGTTGATTTGGTATATTTGGACTTTCAGAAGGCTTTCGACAAGGTCCCACACAAGAGATTAATGTGCAAAGTTAAAGCACATGGGATTGGGGGTAGTGTGCTGACGTGGATTGAGAACTGGTTGGCAGACAGGAAGCAAAGAGTAGGAGTAAATGAGGACTTTTCAGAATGGCAGGCAGTGACTAGTGGGGTACCGCAAGGTTCTATGCTGGGGCCCCAGCTGTTTACATTGTACATGAATGATTTAGACGAGGGGATTAAATGTAGTATCTCCAAATTTGCGGATGACACTAAGTTGGGTGGCAGTGTGAGCTGCGAGGAGGATGCTATGAGGCTGCAGAGTGACTTGGATAGGTTAGGTGAGTGGGCAAATGCATGTCAGATGAAGTATAATGTGGATAAATGTGAGGTTATCCACTTTGGTCGTAAAAACAGAGAGACAGACTATTATCTGAATGGTGACAGATTAGGAAAAGGGGAGGTGCAATGAGACCTGGGTGTCATGGTACATCAGTCATTGAAGGTTGGCATGCAGGTACAGCAGGCGGTTAAGAAAGCAAATGGCATGTTGGCCTTCATAGCGAGGGGATTTGAGTACAGGGGCTGGGAGGTATTGTTACAGTTGTACAGGGCCTTGGTGAGGCCACACCTGGAGTATTGTGTACAGTTTTGGTCTCCTAACTTGAAGAAGGACATTCTTGATATTGAGCAAGTGCTCCGAAGGTTCACCAGACTGATTCCCGGGATGGTATGATTGACATATGAGGAGAGACTAGATCGACTGGGCCTGTATTCACTGGAGTTTAGAAGGATGAGAGGGCATCTCATAGAAACATATAAAATTCTGACGAGAATGGACAGGTTAGATGCAGGAAGAATGTTCCCGATGTTGGGGAAGTCCTGAACCAGGGGACACAGTCAAAGGATAATGGGTAGGCCATTTAGGACTGAGGTGAGGAGAAACTGCTTCACTCAGAGAGTTGTTAACCTGTGGAATTCCCTGCCACAGAGAGTTGTTGATGCCAGTTCGTTAGATATATTCAAGAGGGAGTTGGATATGGCCCTTATGGCTAAAGGGATCAAGGGGTATGGAGAGGAAGCAGGAAAGGGGTACTGACTGAATGATCAGCCATGACCTTATTGAATGGTGGTGCAGGCTCGAAGGACCGAATGCCTACACCTGCACCTATTTTCTATGTTTCTATGTCTCTATTCCATTGATCACAGTGGTAGTGCCACACAGCACGATGAAGAGTTTCGTTAGTGTGAAGACAGAACTTTGTCCCCACATTGACTGTGTTGTGGTCACTGCTACCAGTAATGTCTGTGAGAGGTAGATTGGGGAGGACGAGTTCAGGTCTGTTTCCCTGGTGTTGGTTCTCTCACCATTTGCCACATGCCCAGTCTGCCAGCTTTGTCCTTCATGACTCGGCTGGCTCTGTCAGTAGTGGATCTACCGAGCCACTCTTGGTGATGGACATTGAAATCTCCAACTCAGGGTACATTCTCTGACGTTGCTACTCTCAATGCTTCTTCCAAGTGTTGTTCAACATGGAGGGTTCCTCAACTGAGGGCGGGCGATATCTGGTAAACAGCATGTGCTTTCCCTGTACTAACTGTTTGACCTAATTCCACAAGATCTCATATGATCGGGAGTCAATGTTAGGAATCTCAGAGCCAATCCTTTCCGACTGTTACACAAATGTGCCCCAACTCCACTGGGGCTGTGCTGCTGGAGGAAGTGGACCAACACTGGGATGGTGTTGGGAGAATCCACAATGTTGACTGCTAGGGATGGATCTCTGAATAAGATTATGATTATACAAGACTTCAATGTTTCGAGAGCATTTCATGGTGTATTGAGATATTTACAGAGTACTTATCTCAATGGTTAATATTTAAGCAATTTCCTTTGGTTCCTTGGGATCAAACCTTTGCTTCTTTTATTATTCCTCCCCTCGATAAAGGAGATGCTTGACTGGGTAAGGGCATTCTTTACAAATAACCTGTTGTTCCTGTTCGAGTGTCAGATAATATAGACCGTCCCGGGAATGGAATTCCTGGACTGAAGTGGAAGGACTGTAATCTAGAGGGCTTGGAATGGAATTCCTGGACTGAAGTGGAAGGACTGTAATCTAGAGGGCTTGGAATGGAATTCCTGGACTGAAGTGGAAGGACTGTAATCTAGAGGGCTTGGAATGGAATTCCTGGACTGAAGTGGAAGGACTGTAATCTAGAGGGCTTGGAATGGAATTCCTGGACTGAAGTGGAAGGACTGTAATCTAGAGGGCTTGGAATGGAATTCCTGGACTGAAGTGGAAGGACTGTAATCTAGAGGGCTTGGAATGGAATTCCTGGATTGAGGCTGGAGTTGTGTCACGTACGCGAGTCCCATTGATCCATTACAGCGACCATCGCTCAGATACTGCCGTTTGGGAACATTTATTGATTGGGAATGTTTTGACCCTGATGGCCTGGGATCCAATGCATCAGAGAACAAGATTGCTGCAATCTGTCTTTTCATCTTTTATCCCTCCTTTGTTTCTGTCACTTTCTCATCTTTGGTTCTCAGTTTTAATTCAATACAGAAATATAAACTATGTTATCTTTGTCCTCGGTATTTTATAGGTGGGTAAAAAACAATTGCATATTATCTCACTTTTAATTAAAAACTGTGTACAATACGGTGAGCTGGATTAAGTTGCAGTGAAATATTGTGATGACAATGGTTCAATGAGTCTGTTTGTTCAATGTCTGTGATTAATGTCAGTTACAGTGATGCCTAATGATGTCATGGGGGATTTCCCTCTGCTCGATGTAAGGAGCGCCCTTCAATGTTTCACCTCACACAATCAGCAGGTCTCCTCCAGCACAGATACCAGAAGTGAGTCACAGAAGGGAAGTCATGGTTGTGTCTCTCATCCCACCAGCGCCTCCCATGCCTGATGAATTTCTAGCCATAGATGCTAGTTGGCGTCTAGCTGAGAAGATAACAGGAGTATTGATGAAAATGCAATATATTTACTATCCTCTAATCACTGCTTTTGGTGTTCCGAGTAAGTATCTATTTTCAGTTATTAAATATATAAACTATGTTTCACTGTAATATCATTCTTGCTCTTTTACAGGGGATAATCAGTTATTAATGGTATTCTGGCTTTCAAAGTGTTGCATTTTGTTTGCGTACATGTTGTTGTTTAAAAATACAGGTACATCCTCACTGCTGTGAGAGTATCTGATACCTCGCTGTTAGTGTATCTGGTACCTCACTGTAAGTGTATCTGGTACCTCACTGTTAGTGTATCTGGTACCTCACTGTTAGTGCATCTGGTACCTTGCTGTTAGTGTATCTGGAAACCTCACTGTTAGTGTATCTGGTACCTCATTGTTAGTGTATCTGGTACCTTGCTGTTAGTGTATCTGGAAACCTCACTGTTAGTGTATCTGGTACCTCATTGTTAGTGTATCTGGTACCTCGCTGTTAGTGTATCTGGTACCTCACTGTTAGTGTATCTGGTACCTCACTGTTAGTGTATCTGGTACCTCGCTGTTAGTGTATCTGGTACCTCACTGTTAGTGTATCTGGTACCTCGCTGTTAGTGTATCTGGTACCTCACTGTTAGTGTATCTGGTACCTCACTGTTAGTGTATCTGGTACCTCGCTGTTAGTGTATCTGGTACCTCACTGTTAGTGTATCTGGTACCTCACTGTTAGTGTATCTGGTACCTCACTGTTAGTGTATGTGGTACCTCGCTGTTAGTGTATCTGGTACCTCGCTGTTAGTGTATCTGGTACCTCGCTGTTAGTGTCCCTGCTACCTCACTGTTAGTGTATCTGGTACCTCGCTGTTAGTGTATCTGTTACCTCACTGTTCGTGTGTCTGGCATACAAATTGGCCAGAAATAGCAGAGAACCCGGGGACTGGGAGCAATTTAGAACTCAGCAGAGGAGGACAAAGGGTTTGATTAGGGCAGGGAAAATGGAGTACGAGAAGAAGCTTGCAGGGAACATTAAGACGGATTGCAAAAGTTTTTATAGATATTTAAAAAGAAAAAGGTTAGTAAAGACAAACGTAGATCCCCTGCAGTCAGAATCAGGGGAAGTCATAACGGGGAACAAAGAAATGGCAGACCAATTGAACAAGTACTTTGGTTCAGTATTCACTGAGGAGGACACAAACAACCTTCCGGATATAAAAGGGATCGGAGGGTCTAGTAAGAAGGAGGAACTGAGGGAAATCCTTATTAGTCGGGAAATTGGGTTGGGGAAATTGATGGGATTGAAGGTCGATAAATCCCCAGGGCCTGATGGACTGCATCCCAGAGTACTTAAGGAGGTGGCCTTGGAAATAGTGGATGCATTGACAGTCATTTTCAAACATTCCATTGACTCTGGATCAGTTCCTAAGGAGTGGAGGGTAGCCAATGTAACCCCACTTTTTAAAAAAGGAGGGAGAGAGAAAACAGGGAATTACAGACCGGTCAGCCTGACATCGGTAGTGGGTAAAATGATGGAATCAATTATTAAGGATGTCATCGCAGTGCATTTGGAAAGAGGTAATATGATAAGTCCAAGTCAGCATGGATTTGTGAAAGGGAAATCATGCTTGACAAATCTTCTGGAATTTTTTGAGGATGTTTCCAGTAGAGTGGACAAGGGAGAACCAGTTGATTTGGTATATTTGAACTTTCAGAAGGCTTTCGACAAGGTCCCACACAAGAGATTAATGTGCAAAGTTAAAGCACATGGGATTGGGGGTAGTGTGCTGACATGGATTGAGAACTGGTTGTCAGACAGGAAGCAAAGAGTAGGAGTAAATGGGGACTTTTCAGAATGGCAGGCAGTGACTAGTGGGGTACCGCAAGTTTCTGTGCTGGGGCCCCAGCTGTTTACACTGTACATTAATGATTTAGACGAGGGGATTAAATTTAGTATCTCCAAATTTGCGGATGACACTAAGTTGGGTGGCAGTGTGAGCTGCAAGGAGGATGCTATGAGGCTGCAGAGTGACTTGGATAGGTTAGGTGAGTGGGCAAATGCATGGCAGATGAAGTATAATGTGGATAAATGTGAGGTTATCCACTTTGGTGGTAAAAACAGAGAGACAGACTATTATCTGAATGGTGACAGATTAGGAAAAGGGCAGGTGCAAAGAGACCTGGGTGTCATGGTACATCAGTCATTGAGGGTTGGCATGCAGGTACAGCAGGCGGTTAAGAAAGCAAATGGCATGTTGGCCTTCATAGCGAGGGGATTTGAGTACAAGGGCAGGGAGGTGTTGCTACAATTGTACAGGGCCTTGGTGAGGCCACACCTGGAGTATTGTGTGCAGTTTTGGTCTCCTAACCTGAGGAAGGACATTCTTGCTATTGAGGGAGTGCAGCGAAGATTCACCAGACTGATTCCCGGGATGGCGGGACTGACTTATCAAGAAAGACTGGATCAACTGGGCTTGTATTCACTGGAGTTCAGAAGAATGAGAGGGGACCTCATAGAAACGTTTAAAATTCTGACGGGGTTAGACAGCTTAGTTGCAGGAATAATGTTCCCAATGTTGGGGAAGTCCAGAACCAGGGGACACAGTCTAAGGATAAGGGGGAAGCCATTTAGGACCGAGATGAGGAGGAATTTCTTCACCCAGAGAGTGGTGAACCTGTGGAATTCTCTACCACAGAAAGTTGTTGAGGCCAATTCACCAAATATAATCAAAAAGGAGTTAGATGAAGTCCTTACTACTAGGGGAATCAAGGGGTATGGTGAGAAAGCAGGAATGGGGTACTGAAGTTGCATGTTCAGCCATGAACTCATTGAATGGCGGTGCAGGCTAGAAGGGCCGAATGGCCTACTCCTGCACCTATTTTCTATGTTTCTATGTGTCTACCTCACTGTTAGTGTATCTGGTATCTGCTGTTAGTATATCTGGTACCTCGCTGTTAGTGTATCTGGTACCTCACTGTTAGTGTATCTGGTACCTGCTGTTACTGTATCTGGTACCTCGCTGTTAGTGTATCTGGTACCTCACTGTTATATGTATCTGGTACCTCACTGTTTGTGTATCTGGTACCTCACTGTTAGTGTATCTGGTACCTCACTGTTAGTGTATCTGGAGCCTCACTGTTGGTGTATCTGGTACCTCGCTGTTGGTGTATCTGGTACCTCGCTGTTCGTGTATCTGGTACCTCACTGTTAGTGTATCTGGTACCTCACTGTTAGTGTATCTGGTACCTCGCTGTTAGTGCCCCTGGTACCTCGCTGTTAGTGTATCTGGTACCTCACTGTTAGTGTATCTGGTACCTCACTGTTAGTGTATCTGGTACCTCGCTGTTAGTGTATCTGGTACCTCATTGTTAGTGTATCTTGTACCTCATTGTTAGTGTATCTGGTACCTCACTGTAAGTGTATCTGGTACCTCGCTGTTAGTGTATCTGGTACCTCACTGTTCGTGTATCTGGTACCTCACTGTTAGTGTATCTGGTACCTCGCTGTTGATGTATATGATACCTCAATGTTAGTGTATCTGGTACCTCGCTGATAGTGTATCTGGTACCTCACTGTTAGTGTATCTGGTACCTCGCTGTTAGTGTATCTGGTACCTCACTGTTAGTGTATCTGATACCTCAATGATGGTGTATCTGGTACCTCACTGTTAGTGTATCTGGTACCTCAATGTTAGTGTATCTGGTACCTCGCTGTCAGTATATCTGGTACCTCAATGTTAGTGTATCTGGTACCTCGCTGTTAGTGTATCTGGTACCTCACTGTTAGTGTATCTGGTAACTCAATGTTAGTGTATCTGGTACCTCACTGTTAGTGTATCTGGTACCTCAATGTTAGTGTATCTGGTACCTCGCTGTCAGTATATCTGGTACCTCAATGTTAGTGTATCTGGTACCTCACTGTTAGTGTATCTGGTACCTCGCTGTTAGTGTATCTGGTACATCGCTGTTAGTGTATCTGGTACCTCGCTGTAAGTGTATCTGATACCACGCTGTTAGTGTATCTCGTACCTGGCTGTTCGTGTATCTGGTACTTCACTGTTAGTGTATCTGGTACCTCACTGTTAGTGTATCTGGTACCTCACTGTTAGTGTATCTCGTACCTGGCTGTTCGTGTATCTGGTACTTCACTGTTAGTGTATCTGGTACCTCACTGTTAGTGTATCTGGTACCTTGCTGTTAGTGTATCTGGTAACTCGCTGTTACTGTATCTGGTACCTCGCTGTTAGTGTATCTTGTACCTCACTGTTAGTGTATCTGGTACCTCGCTGTTAGTGTATCTGGTACCTCACTGTTAGTGTATCTGTTACCTCACTGTTAGTGTATCTGCTACCTCACTGTTAGTGTATCTGGTACCTCGCTTTGAGTGTATCTGGAACCTCGCTATTAGTGCATCTGGTAATTCACTGTGAGTGTATCTGGTACCTCACTGTTAGTGTATCTGGTACCTCGCTATTAGTTTATCTGGTACCTCGCTATTAGTGTATCTGGTACCTCACTGTTCGTGGATCTGGTAGCACGGTGTCAGTGTACCTGGTACCTCGCTGTTAGTGTATCTGGTACCTCGCTGTTAGTGTATCTGGTACCTCGCTGTTAGTGTATCTGGTACCTCACTGTTAGTGTATCTGGTACCTCACTGTTAGTGTATCTGGTACCTCACTGTTAGTGTATCTGGTACCTCGCTGTTAGTGTATCTGGTACATCGCTGTTAGTGTATCTGGTACCTCGCTGTTAGTGTATCTTGTACCTCACTGTTAGTGTATCTGGTACCTCACTGTTAGTGTATCTGGTACCTCACTGTTAGTGTATCTGGTATCTCACTGTTAGTGTATCTGGTACCTCACTGTTAGTGTATCTGGTACCTCACTGTTAGTGTATCTGGTACCTCACTGTTAGTGTATCTGGTACCTCGCTGTTAGTGTATCTGGTACCTCACTGTTAGTGTATCTGGTATCTCACTGTTAGTGTATCTGGTACCTCACTGTTAGTGTCCCTGGTACCTCACTGTTAGTGTATCTGGTACCTCGCTGTTAGTGTATCTGGTACCTCACTGTTAGTGTATCTGGTACCTCGCTGTTAGTGTATCTGGTACCTCACTGTTAGTGTATCTGATACCTCGCTGTTAGTGTATCTGGTACCTCACTGTTAGTGTATCTGGTACCTCACTGTTAGTGTATCTGGTACCTCACTGTTAGTGTATCTGGTACATCGCTGTTAGTGAATCTGGTACCTCGCTGTTAGTGTATCAGGTACCTCACTGTTAGTGTATCTGGTACCTCACTGTTAGTGTATCTGCTACCTCAGTGTTAGTGTATCTGGTACAGCACTGTTAGTGTATCTGGTACCTCAGTGTTAGTGTATCTGGTACCTCACTGTTAGTGTATCTGGTACCTCGCTGTTAGTGTATCTGGTACCTCGCTGTTAATGTATCTGGTACCTCACTGTTAGTGTACCTGGTACCTCGCTGTTAGTGTATCTGGTACCTCGCTGTTAGTGTATCTGCTACCTCACTGTTCGTGTATCTTGTACCTCACTGTTAGTGTATCTGGTACCTCACTGTTAGTGTATCTGGTCCCTCACTGTTAGTGCATCTGGTACCTCGCTGTAAGTGTATCTGGTACATCGCTGTTAGTGTATCTGGTACCTCGCTGTTAATGTATCTGGTACCTCGCTGTTAGTGTATCTGCTACCTCACTGTTCGTGTATCTTGTACCTCACTGTTAGTGTATCTGGTACCTCACTGTTAGTGTATCTGGTCCCTCACTGTTAGTGTATCTGGTCCCTCACTGTTAGTGCATCTGGTACCTCGCTGTTAGTGTATCTGGTACATCGCTGTTAGTGTATCTGGTACCTCGCTGTTAGTGTATCTGGTACCTCACTGTTAGTGTATCTGGTACTTCACTGTTAGTGTATCTGGTACCTCACTTTTAGTGTATCTGGTACCTCACTGTTAGTGTATCTGGTACCTCACTGTTCATGTATCTGGTACCTCGCTGTTCGTGTATCTGGTACCTCGCTGTTAGTGTATCTGGTACCTCGCTGTTAGTGTATCTGATACCTCACTGTTAGTGTATCTGGTACCTCAGTGTTAGTGTATCTGGTACCTCACTGTTAGTGTATCTGGTACCTCGCTGTTCCTGTATCTGGTACCTCACTGTTAGTGTATCTGGTACCTCGCTGTTAGTGTATCTGGTACCTCGCTGTTAGTGTATCTGGTACCTCACTGTTAGTGTATCTGGTACCTCACTGTTAGTGTATCTGGTACCTCACTGTTAGTGTATCTGGTACCTCACTGTTCATGTATCTGGTACCTCGCTGTTCGTGTATCTGGTACCTCGCTGTTAGTGTATCTGGTACCTCGCTGTTAGTGTATCTGATACCTCACTGTTAGTGTATCTGGTACCTCAGTGTTAGTGTATCTGGTACCTCACTGTTAGTGTATCTGGTACCTCGCTGTTCCTGTATCTGGTACCTCACTGTTAGTGTATCTGGTACCTCGCTGTTAGTGTATCTGGTACCTCGCTGTTAGTGTATCTGGTACCTCGCTGTTAGTGTATCTGGTACCTTGCTTTGAGTGTATCTGGTACCTCGCTATTAGTGCATCTGGTAATTCACTGTTAGTGTATCTGGTACCTCACTGTTAGTGTATCTGGTACCTCGCTATTAGTTTATCTGGTTCCTCGCTATTAGTGTATCTGGTACCTCACTGTTCGTGGATCTGGTACCACGGTGTCAGTGTACCTGTTACCTCGCTGTTAGTGTATCTGATAACTCACTGTTAGTGTATCTGTACCTCAGTGTTAGTGTATCTGGTACCTCACTGTTAGTGTATCTGGTACCTCACTGTTAGTGTATCTGGTACCTCACTGTTAGTGTATCTGATACCACGCTGTTAGTGTATCTCGTACCTGGCTGTTCGTGTATCTGGTACTTCACTGTTAGTGTATCTGGTACCTCACTGTTAGTGTATCTGGTACCTCACTGTTAGTGTATCTCGTACCTGGCTGTTCGTGTATCTGGTACTTCACTGTTAGTGTATCTGGTACCTCACTGTTAGTGTATCTGGTACCTTGCTGTTAGTGTATCTGGTAACTCGCTGTTACTGTATCTGGTACCTCGCTGTTAGTGTATCTTGTACCTCACTGTTAGTGTATCTGGTACCTCGCTGTTAGTGTATCTGGTACCTCACTGTTAGTGTATCTGTTACCTCACTGTTAGTGTATCTGCTACCTCACTGTTAGTGTATCTGGTACCTCGCTTTGAGTGTATCTGGAACCTCGCTATTAGTGCATCTGGTAATTCACTGTGAGTGTATCTGGTACCTCACTGTTAGTGTATCTGGTACCTCGCTATTAGTTTATCTGGTACCTCGCTATTAGTGTATCTGGTACCTCACTGTTCGTGGATCTGGTAGCACGGTGTCAGTGTACCTGGTACCTCGCTGTTAGTGTATCTGGTACCTCGCTGTTAGTGTATCTGGTACCTCGCTGTTAGTGTATCTGGTACCTCACTGTTAGTGTATCTGGTACCTCACTGTTAGTGTATCTGGTACCTCACTGTTAGTGTATCTGGTACCTCGCTGTTAGTGTATCTGGTACATCGCTGTTAGTGTATCTGGTACCTCGCTGTTAGTGTATCTTGTACCTCACTGTTAGTGTATCTGGTACCTCACTGTTAGTGTATCTGGTACCTCACTGTTAGTGTATCTGGTATCTCACTGTTAGTGTCTCTGGTACCTCACTGTTAGTGTATCTGGTACCTCACTGTTAGTGTATCTGGTACCTCACTGTTAGTGTATCTGGTACCTCGCTGTTAGTGTATCTGGTACCTCACTGTTAGTGTATCTGGTATCTCACTGTTAGTGTATCTGGTACCTCACTGTTAGTGTCCCTGGTACCTCACTGTTAGTGTATCTGGTACCTCGCTGTTAGTGTATCTGGTACCTCACTGTTAGTGTATCTGGTACCTCGCTGTTAGTGTATCTGGTACCTCACTGTTAGTGTATCTGATACCTCGCTGTTAGTGTATCTGGTACCTCACTGTTAGTGTATCTGGTACCTCACTGTTAGTGTATCTGGTACCTCACTGTTAGTGTATCTGGTACATCGCTGTTAGTGAATCTGGTACCTCGCTGTTAGTGTATCTGGTACCTCACTGTTAGTGTATCTGGTACCTCACTGTTAGTGTATCTGCTACCTCAGTGTTAGTGTATCTGGTACAGCACTGTTAGTGTATCTGGTACCTCAGTGTTAGTGTATCTGGTACCTCACTGTTAGTGTATCTGGTACCTCGCTGTTAGTGTATCTGGTACCTCGCTGTTAATGTATCTGGTACCTCACTGTTAGTGTACCTGGTACCTCGCTGTTAGTGTATCTGGTACCTCGCTGTTAGTGTATCTGCTACCTCACTGTTCGTGTATCTTGTACCTCACTGTTAGTGTATCTGGTACCTCACTGTTAGTGTATCTGGTCCCTCACTGTTAGTGCATCTGGTACCTCGCTGTAAGTGTATCTGGTACATCGCTGTTAGTGTATCTGGTACCTCGCTGTTAATGTATCTGGTACCTCGCTGTTAGTGTATCTGCTACCTCACTGTTCGTGTATCTTGTACCTCACTGTTAGTGTATCTGGTACCTCACTGTTAGTGTATCTGGTCCCTCACTGTTAGTGTATCTGGTCCCTCACTGTTAGTGCATCTGGTACCTCGCTGTTAGTGTATCTGGTACATCGCTGTTAGTGTATCTGGTACCTCGCTGTTAGTGTATCTGGTACCTCACTGTTAGTGTATCTGGTACTTCACTGTTAGTGTATCTGGTACCTCACTTTTAGTGTATCTGGTACCTCACTGTTAGTGTATCTGGTACCTCACTGTTCATGTATCTGGTACCTCGCTGTTCGTGTATCTGGTACCTCGCTTTTAGTGTATCTGGTACCTCGCTGTTAGTGTATCTGATACCTCACTGTTAGTGTATCTGGTACCTCAGTGTTAGTGTATCTGGTACCTCACTGTTAGTGTATCTGGTACCTCGCTGTTCCTGTATCTGGTACCTCACTGTTAGTGTATCTGGTACCTCGCTGTTAGTGTATCTGGTACCTCGCTGTTAGTGTATCTGGTACCTCACTGTTAGTGTATCTGGTACCTCACTGTTAGTGTATCTGGTACCTCACTGTTAGTGTATCTGGTACCTCACTGTTCATGTATCTGGTACCTCGCTGTTCGTGTATCTGGTACCTCGCTGTTAGTGTATCTGGTACCTCGCTGTTAGTGTATCTGGTACCTCACTGTTAGTGTATCTAGTACCTCACTGTTAGTGTATCTGGTACCTGACTGTTAGTGTATCTGGTACCTCACTGTTAGTGTATCTGGTACCTCGCTGTTAGTGTATCTGGTACCTCACTGCTAGTGTATCTGGTACCTCGCTGTTAGTGTATCTGATACCTCACTGTTAGTGTATCTGGTACCTCAGTGTTAGTGTATCTGGTACCTCACTGTTAGTGTATCTGGTACCTCGCTGTTAGTGTATCTGATACCTCACTGTTAGTGTATCTGGTACCTCAGTGTTAGTGTATCTGGTACCTCACTGTTAGTGTATCTGGTACCTCGCTGTTCCTGTATCTGGTACCTCACTGTTAGTGTATCTGGTACCTCGCTGTTAGTGTATCTGGTACCTCGCTGTTAGTGTATCTGGTACCTCGCTGTTAGTGTATCTGGTACCTTGCTTTGAGTGTATCTGGTACCTCGCTATTAGTGCATCTGGTAATTCACTGTTAGTGTATCTGGTACCTCACTGTTAGTGTATCTGGTACCTCGCTATTAGTTTATCTGGTTCCTCGCTATTAGTGTATCTGGTACCTCACTGTTCGTGGATCTGGTACCACGGTGTCAGTGTACCTGTTACCTCGCTGTTAGTGTATCTGATAACTCACTGTTAGTGTATCTGTACCTCAGTGTTAGTGTATCTGGTACCTCACTGTTAGTGTATCTGGAACCTCACTGTTAGTGTATCTGGTACCTCACTGTTAGTGTATCTGGTACCGCACTGTTAGTGTATCTGTACCTCACTGTTAGTGTATCTGGTACCTCACTGTTAGTGTATCTGGTACCGCACTGTTAGTGTACTGGTACCTCACTGTTAGTGTATCTGGTACCTCACTGTTAGTGTATCTGGTACCTCACTGTTAGTGTATCTGGTACCTCGCTGTTAGTGTATCTGGTACCTCGCTGTTAGTGTATCTGGTACCTCACTGTTAGTGTATCTGGTACCTCTCTGTTAGTGTATCTGGTACCTCGCTGTTAGTGTATCTGGTACCTCGCTGTTCGTGTATCTGGTACCTCGCTGTTAGTGTATCTGGTACCTCGCTGTTAGTGTATCTGGTACCTCGCTGTTAGTGTATCTGGTACCTCACTGTTAGTGTATCTGGTACCTCACTGTTAGTGTATCTGGTACCTCTCTGTTAGTGTATCTGGTACCTCGCTGTTAGTGTATCTGGTACCTCACTGTTAGTATATCTGGTACCTCAGTATTAGTGTATCTGGTACCTCACTGTTCGTGTATCTGGTACCTCGCTGTTAGTGTATCTGGTACCTCGCTGTTAGTGAATCTGGTACTTCACTGTTAGTGTATCTGGTACCTCACTGTTAGTGTATCTGGTACCTCACTGTTAGTGTATCTGGTACCTCACTGTTCGTGTATCTGGTACCTCACTGTTAGTGTATCTGGTACCTCACTGTTAGTGTATCTGGTCCCTCACTGTTAGTGCATCTGGTACCTCGCTGTTAGTGTATCTGGTACATCGCTGTAAGTGTATCTGGTACCTCGCTGTTAGTGTATCTGGTACATCGCTGTTAGTGTATCTGGTACCTCACTGTTAGTGTATCTGGTACTTCACTGTTAGTGTATCTGGTACCTCACTTTTAGTGTATCTGGTACCTCACTGTTAGTGTATCTGGTACCTCACTCTTCGTGTATCTGGTCCCTCGCTGTTAGTGTATCTGGTACCTCACTCTTCGTGTATCTGGTACCTCGCTGTTAGTGTATCTTGTACCTCACTGTTAGTGTATCTGGTACCTCACTGTTAGTGTATCTGGTACCTCACTGTTAGTGTATCTGGTACCTCGCTGTTAGTGTATCTGGTACCTCACTGTTAGTGTATCTGGTACATCGCTGTAAGTGTATCTGGTACCTCACTGTTAGTGTATCTGGTACCTCACTGTTAGTGTATCTGGTACCTCATTGTTAGTGTATCTGGTACCTCACTGTTAGTGTATCTGGTACCTCATTGTTAGTGTATCTGGTACCTCACTGTTAGTGTATCTGGTACCTCATTGTTAGTGTATCTGGTACCTCGCTGTGAGTGTATCTGGTACCTCATTGTTAGTGTATCTGGTACCTCACTGTTAGTGTATCTGGTACCTCATTGTTAGTGTATCTGGTACCTCACTGTTAGTGTATCTGGTACCTCATTGTTAGTGTATCTGGTACCTCACTGTTAGTGTATCTGGTACCTCACTGTTAGTGTATCTGGTACCTCATTGTTAGTGTATCTGGTACCTCGCTGTGAGTGTATCTGGTACCTCACTGTTAGTGTATCTGGTACCTCGCTGTTAGTGTATTTGGTACCTCGCTCTTAGTGTATCTGGTACCTCGCTGTTAGTGTATCTGGTACCTCACTGTTAGTGTATCTTGTACCTCGCTGTGAGTGTATCTGGTACCTCGCTGTTAGTGTATCTGATAACTCACTGTTAGTGTATCTGTACCTCAGTGTTAGTGTATCTGGTACCGCACTGTTAGTGTATCTGGTACCTCAGTGTTAGTATATCTGGTACGTCACTGTTAGTGTATCTGGTACCTCGCTGTTCGTGTATCTGGTACATCACTGTTAGTGTATCTGGTACCTCGCTGTTAGTGTATCTGGTACCTCGCTGTTAGTGTATCTGGTACCTCACTGTTAGTGTATCTGGTACCTCGCTGTTAGTGTATCTGGTACCTCGCTGTTAGTGTATCTGCCACCTCACTGTTCGTGTATCTTGTACCTCACTGTTAGTGTATCTGGTACCTCACTGTTAGTGTATCTGGTCCCTCACTGTTAGTGCATCTGGTACCTCGCTGTTAGTGTATCTGGTACATCGCTGTTAGTGTATCTGGTACCTCGCTGTTTGTACATGTGGGTACCTCGCTGTTAGTGTCCCTGGTACCTCACTGTTAGTGTATCTGGTACCTCACTGTTAGTGTATCTGGTACCTCACTGTTAGTGTATCTGGTACCTCACTGTTAGTGTCCCTGGTACTTCCCTGTTAGTGTATCTGGTACCTCAATTTTAGTGTATCTGGTACCTCACTGTTACTGTATCTGGTACCTCACTGTTCGTGTATCTGGTACCTCGCTGTTCGTGTATCTGGTACCTCGCTGTTTGTGTATCTGGTACCTCGCTGTTAGTGTATCTGATACCTCACTGTTAGTGTATCTGGTACCTGTACCTCACTGTTAGTGTATCTGGTACCTCACTGTTCATGTATCTGGTACCTCGCTGTTCGTGTATCTGGTACCTCGCTGTGAGTGTATCTGGTAACTCGCTGTTAGTGTATCTGGTACCTCGCTGTTAGTGTATCTGGTACCTCGCTGTTAGTGTATCTGGTACCTCACTGTTAGTGTATCTTGTACCTCGCTGTGAGTGTATCTGGTACCTCGCTGTTAGTGTATCTGTACCTCAGTGTTAGTGTATCTGGTACCGCACTGTTAGTGTATCTGGTACCTCAGTGTTAATGTATCTGGTACCTCACTGTTAGTGTATCTGCTACCTCACTGTTCGTGTATCTTGTACCTCACTGTTAGTGTATCTGGTACCTCACTGTTAGTGTATCTGGTCCCTCACTGTTAGTGCATCTGGTACCTCGCTGTTAGTGTATCTGGTACATCGCTGTAAGTGTATCTGGTACCTCGCTGTTAGTGTATCTGGTACATCGCTGTTAGTGTATCTGGTACCTCACTGTTAGTGTATCTGGTACCTCACTGTTAGTGTATCTGGTACTTCACTGTTAGTGTATCTGGTACCTCACTTTTAGTGTATCTGGTACCTCACTGTTAGTGTATCTGGTACCTCACTCTTCGTGTATCTGGTCCCTCGCTGTTAGTGTATCTGGTACCTCACTCTTCGTGTATCTGGTACCTCGCTGTTAGTGTATCTTGTACCTCACTGTTAGTGTATCTGGTACCTCACTGTTAGTGTATCTGGTACCTCACTGTTAGTGTATCTGGTACCTCGCTGTTAGTGTATCTGGTACCTCACTGTTAGTGTATCTGGTACATCGCTGTAAGTGTATCTGGTACCTCACTGTTAGTGTATCTGGTACCTCACTGTTAGTGTATCTGGTACCTCATTGTTAGTGTATCTGGTACCTCACTGTTAGTGTATCTGGTACCTCATTGTTAGTGTATCTGGTACCTCACTGTTAGTGTATCTGGTACCTCATTGTTAGTGTATCTGGTACCTCGCTGTGAGTGTATCTGGTACCTCATTGTTAGTGTATCTGGTACCTCACTGTTAGTGTATCTGGTACCTCATTGTTAGTGTATCTGGTACCTCACTGTTAGTGTATCTGGTACCTCATTGTTAGTGTATCTGGTACCTCACTGTTAGTGTATCTGGTACCTCACTGTTAGTGTATCTGGTACCTCACTGTTAGTGTATCTGGTACCTCATTGTTAGTGTATCTGGTACCTCGCTGTGAGTGTATCTGGTACCTCACTGTTAGTGTATCTGGTACCTCGCTGTTAGTGTATTTGGTACCTCGCTCTTAGTGTATCTGGTACCTCGCTGTTAGTGTATCTGGTACCTCACTGTTAGTGTATCTTGTACCTCGCTGTGAGTGTATCTGGTACCTCGCTGTTAGTGTATCTGATAACTCACTGTTAGTGTATCTGTACCTCAGTGTTAGTGTATCTGGTACCGCACTGTTAGTGTATCTGGTACCTCAGTGTTAGTATATCTGGTACGTCACTGTTAGTGTATCTGGTACCTCGTTGTTCGTGTATCTGGTACATCACTGTTAGTGTATCTGGTACCTCGCTGTTAGTGTATCTGGTACCTCGCTGTTAGTGTATCTGGTACCTCACTGTTAGTGTATCTGGTACCTCGCTGTTAGTGTATCTGGTACCTCGCTGTTAGTGTATCTGCCACCTCACTGTTCGTGTATCTTGTACCTCACTGTTAGTGTATCTGGTACCTCACTGTTAGTGTATCTGGTCCCTCACTGTTAGTGCATCTGGTACCTCGCTGTTAGTGTATCTGGTACATCGCTGTTAGTGTATCTGGTACCTCGCTGTTTGTACATGTGGGTACCTCGCTGTTAGTGTCCCTGGTACCTCACTGTTAGTGTATCTGGTACCTCACTGTTAGTGTATCTGGTACCTCACTGTTAGTGTATCTGGTACCTCACTGTTAGTGTCCCTGGTACTTCCCTGTTAGTGTATCTGGTACCTCAATTTTAGTGTATCTGGTACCTCACTGTTAGTGTATCTGGTACCTCACTGTTCGTGTATCTGGTACCTCGCTGTTCGTGTATCTGGTACCTCGCTGTTCGTGTATCTGGTACCTCGCTGTTCGTGTATCTGGTACCTCGCTGTTAGTGTATCTGGTACCTCGCTGTTAGTGTATCTGATACCTCACTGTTAGTGTATCTGGTACCTCAGTGTTAGTGTATCTGGTACCTCACTGTTAGTGTATCTGGTACCTCGCTGTTCCTGTATCTGGTACCTCACTGTTAGTGTATCTGGTACCTCGCTGTTAGTGTATCTGGTACCTCGCTGTTAGTGTATCTGGTACCTCGCTGTTAGTGTATCTGGTACCTTGCTTTGAGTGTATCTGGTACCTCGCTATTAGTGCATCTGGTAATTCACTGTTAGTGTATCTGGTACCTCACTGTTAGTGTATCTGGTACCTCGCTATTAGTTTATCTGGTTCCTCGCTATTAGTGTATCTGGTACCTCACTGTTCGTGGATCTGGTACCACGGTGTCAGTGTACCTGTTACCTCGCTGTTAGTGTATCTGATAACTCACTGTTAGTGTATCTGTACCTCAGTGTTAGTGTATCTGGTACCTCACTGTTAGTGTATCTGGTACCTCACTGTTAGTGTATCTGGTACCTCACTGTTAGTGTATCTGATACCACGCTGTTAGTGTATCTCGTACCTGGCTGTTCGTGTATCTGGTACTTCACTGTTAGTGTATCTGGTACCTCACTGTTAGTGTATCTGGTACCTCACTGTTAGTGTATCTCGTACCTGGCTGTTCGTGTATCTGGTACTTCACTGTTAGTGTATCTGGTACCTCACTGTTAGTGTATCTGGTACCTTGCTGTTAGTGTATCTGGTAACTCGCTGTTACTGTATCTGGTACCTCGCTGTTAGTGTATCTTGTACCTCACTGTTAGTGTATCTGGTACCTCGCTGTTAGTGTATCTGGTACCTCACTGTTAGTGTATCTGTTACCTCACTGTTAGTGTATCTGCTACCTCACTGTTAGTGTATCTGGTACCTCGCTTTGAGTGTATCTGGAACCTCGCTATTAGTGCATCTGGTAATTCACTGTGAGTGTATCTGGTACCTCACTGTTAGTGTATCTGGTACCTCGCTATTAGTTTATCTGGTACCTCGCTATTAGTGTATCTGGTACCTCACTGTTCGTGGATCTGGTAGCACGGTGTCAGTGTACCTGGTACCTCGCTGTTAGTGTATCTGGTACCTCGCTGTTAGTGTATCTGGTACCTCGCTGTTAGTGTATCTGGTACCTCACTGTTAGTGTATCTGGTACCTCACTGTTAGTGTATCTGGTACCTCACTGTTAGTGTATCTGGTACCTCGCTGTTAGTGTATCTGGTACATCGCTGTTAGTGTATCTGGTACCTCGCTGTTAGTGTATCTTGTACCTCACTGTTAGTGTATCTGGTACCTCACTGTTAGTGTATCTGGTACCTCACTGTTAGTGTATCTGGTATCTCACTGTTAGTGTCTCTGGTACCTCACTGTTAGTGTATCTGGTACCTCACTGTTAGTGTATCTGGTACCTCACTGTTAGTGTATCTGGTACCTCGCTGTTAGTGTATCTGGTACCTCACTGTTAGTGTATCTGGTATCTCACTGTTAGTGTATCTGGTACCTCACTGTTAGTGTCCCTGGTACCTCACTGTTAGTGTATCTGGTACCTCGCTGTTAGTGTATCTGGTACCTCACTGTTAGTGTATCTGGTACCTCGCTGTTAGTGTATCTGGTACCTCACTGTTAGTGTATCTGATACCTCGCTGTTAGTGTATCTGGTACCTCACTGTTAGTGTATCTGGTACCTCACTGTTAGTGTATCTGGTACCTCACTGTTAGTGTATCTGGTACATCGCTGTTAGTGAATCTGGTACCTCGCTGTTAGTGTATCTGGTACCTCACTGTTAGTGTATCTGGTACCTCACTGTTAGTGTATCTGCTACCTCAGTGTTAGTGTATCTGGTACAGCACTGTTAGTGTATCTGGTACCTCAGTGTTAGTGTATCTGGTACCTCACTGTTAGTGTATCTGGTACCTCGCTGTTAGTGTATCTGGTACCTCGCTGTTAATGTATCTGGTACCTCACTGTTAGTGTACCTGGTACCTCGCTGTTAGTGTATCTGGTACCTCGCTGTTAGTGTATCTGCTACCTCACTGTTCGTGTATCTTGTACCTCACTGTTAGTGTATCTGGTACCTCACTGTTAGTGTATCTGGTCCCTCACTGTTAGTGCATCTGGTACCTCGCTGTAAGTGTATCTGGTACATCGCTGTTAGTGTATCTGGTACCTCGCTGTTAATGTATCTGGTACCTCGCTGTTAGTGTATCTGCTACCTCACTGTTCGTGTATCTTGTACCTCACTGTTAGTGTATCTGGTACCTCACTGTTAGTGTATCTGGTCCCTCACTGTTAGTGTATCTGGTCCCTCACTGTTAGTGCATCTGGTACCTCGCTGTTAGTGTATCTGGTACATCGCTGTTAGTGTATCTGGTACCTCGCTGTTAGTGTATCTGGTACCTCACTGTTAGTGTATCTGGTACTTCACTGTTAGTGTATCTGGTACCTCACTTTTAGTGTATCTGGTACCTCACTGTTAGTGTATCTGGTACCTCACTGTTCATGTATCTGGTACCTCGCTGTTCGTGTATCTGGTACCTCGCTTTTAGTGTATCTGGTACCTCGCTGTTAGTGTATCTGATACCTCACTGTTAGTGTATCTGGTACCTCAGTGTTAGTGTATCTGGTACCTCACTGTTAGTGTATCTGGTACCTCGCTGTTCCTGTATCTGGTACCTCACTGTTAGTGTATCTGGTACCTCGCTGTTAGTGTATCTGGTACCTCGCTGTTAGTGTATCTGGTACCTCACTGTTAGTGTATCTGGTACCTCACTGTTAGTGTATCTGGTACCTCACTGTTAGTGTATCTGGTACCTCACTGTTCATGTATCTGGTACCTCGCTGTTCGTGTATCTGGTACCTCGCTGTTAGTGTATCTGGTACCTCGCTGTTAGTGTATCTGGTACCTCACTGTTAGTGTATCTAGTACCTCACTGTTAGTGTATCTGGTACCTGACTGTTAGTGTATCTGGTACCTCACTGTTAGTGTATCTGGTACCTCGCTGTTAGTGTATCTGGTACCTCACTGCTAGTGTATCTGGTACCTCGCTGTTAGTGTATCTGATACCTCACTGTTAGTGTATCTGGTACCTCAGTGTTAGTGTATCTGGTACCTCACTGTTAGTGTATCTGGTACCTCGCTGTTAGTGTATCTGATACCTCACTGTTAGTGTATCTGGTACCTCAGTGTTAGTGTATCTGGTACCTCACTGTTAGTGTATCTGGTACCTCGCTGTTCCTGTATCTGGTACCTCACTGTTAGTGTATCTGGTACCTCGCTGTTAGTGTATCTGGTACCTCGCTGTTAGTGTATCTGGTACCTCGCTGTTAGTGTATCTGGTACCTTGCTTTGAGTGTATCTGGTACCTCGCTATTAGTGCATCTGGTAATTCACTGTTAGTGTATCTGGTACCTCACTGTTAGTGTATCTGGTACCTCGCTATTAGTTTATCTGGTTCCTCGCTATTAGTGTATCTGGTACCTCACTGTTCGTGGATCTGGTACCACGGTGTCAGTGTACCTGTTACCTCGCTGTTAGTGTATCTGATAACTCACTGTTAGTGTATCTGTACCTCAGTGTTAGTGTATCTGGTACCTCACTGTTAGTGTATCTGGAACCTCACTGTTAGTGTATCTGGTACCTCACTGTTAGTGTATCTGGTACCGCACTGTTAGTGTATCTGTACCTCACTGTTAGTGTATCTGGTACCTCACTGTTAGTGTATCTGGTACCGCACTGTTAGTGTACTGGTACCTCACTGTTAGTGTATCTGGTACCTCACTGTTAGTGTATCTGGTACCTCACTGTTAGTGTATCTGGTACCTCGCTGTTAGTGTATCTGGTACCTCGCTGTTAGTGTATCTGGTACCTCACTGTTAGTGTATCTGGTACCTCTCTGTTAGTGTATCTGGTACCTCGCTGTTAGTGTATCTGGTACCTCGCTGTTCGTGTATCTGGTACCTCGCTGTTAGTGTATCTGGTACCTCGCTGTTAGTGTATCTGGTACCTCGCTGTTAGTGTATCTGGTACCTCACTGTTAGTGTATCTGGTACCTCACTGTTAGTGTATCTGGTACCTCTCTGTTAGTGTATCTGGTACCTCGCTGTTAGTGTATCTGGTACCTCACTGTTAGTATATCTGGTACCTCAGTATTAGTGTATCTGGTACCTCACTGTTCGTGTATCTGGTACCTCGCTGTTAGTGTATCTGGTACCTCGCTGTTAGTGAATCTGGTACTTCACTGTTAGTGTATCTGGTACCTCACTGTTAGTGTATCTGGTACCTCACTGTTAGTGTATCTGGTACCTCACTGTTCGTGTATCTTGTACCTCACTGTTAGTGTATCTGGTACCTCACTGTTAGTGTATCTGGTCCCTCACTGTTAGTGCATCTGGTACCTCGCTGTTAGTGTATCTGGTACATCGCTGTAAGTGTATCTGGTACCTCGCTGTTAGTGTATCTGGTACATCGCTGTTAGTGTATCTGGTACCTCACTGTTAGTGTATCTGGTACTTCACTGTTAGTGTATCTGGTACCTCACTTTTAGTGTATCTGGTACCTCACTGTTAGTGTATCTGGTACCTCACTCTTCGTGTATCTGGTCCCTCGCTGTTAGTGTATCTGGTACCTCACTCTTCGTGTATCTGGTACCTCGCTGTTAGTGTATCTTGTACCTCACTGTTAGTGTATCTGGTACCTCACTGTTAGTGTATCTGGTACCTCACTGTTAGTGTATCTGGTACCTCGCTGTTAGTGTATCTGGTACCTCACTGTTAGTGTATCTGGTACATCGCTGTAAGTGTATCTGGTACCTCACTGTTAGTGTATCTGGTACCTCACTGTTAGTGTATCTGGTACCTCATTGTTAGTGTATCTGGTACCTCACTGTTAGTGTATCTGGTACCTCATTGTTAGTGTATCTGGTACCTCACTGTTAGTGTATCTGGTACCTCATTGTTAGTGTATCTGGTACCTCGCTGTGAGTGTATCTGGTACCTCATTGTTAGTGTATCTGGTACCTCACTGTTAGTGTATCTGGTACCTCATTGTTAGTGTATCTGGTACCTCACTGTTAGTGTATCTGGTACCTCATTGTTAGTGTATCTGGTACCTCACTGTTAGTGTATCTGGTACCTCACTGTTAGTGTATCTGGTACCTCATTGTTAGTGTATCTGGTACCTCGCTGTGAGTGTATCTGGTACCTCACTGTTAGTGTATCTGGTACCTCGCTGTTGGTGTATTTGGTACCTCGCTCTTAGTGTATCTGGTACCTCGCTGTTAGTGTATCTGGTACCTCACTGTTAGTGTATCTTGTACCTCGCTGTGAGTGTATCTGGTACCTCGCTGTTAGTGTATCTGATAACTCACTGTTAGTGTATCTGTACCTCAGTGTTAGTGTATCTGGTACCGCACTGTTAGTGTATCTGGTACCTCAGTGTTAGTATATCTGGTACGTCACTGTTAGTGTATCTGGTACCTCGCTGTTCGTGTATCTGGTACATCACTGTTAGTGTATCTGGTACCTCGCTGTTAGTGTATCTGGTACCTCGCTGTTAGTGTATCTGGTACCTCACTGTTAGTGTATCTGGTACCTCGCTGTTAGTGTATCTGGTACCTCGCTGTTAGTGTATCTGCCACCTCACTGTTCGTGTATCTTGTACCTCACTGTTAGTGTATCTGGTACCTCACTGTTAGTGTATCTGGTCCCTCACTGTTAGTGCATCTGGTACCTCGCTGTTAGTGTATCTGGTACATCGCTGTTAGTGTATCTGGTACCTCGCTGTTTGTACATGTGGGTACCTCGCTGTTAGTGTCCCTGGTACCTCACTGTTAGTGTATCTGGTACCTCACTGTTAGTGTATCTGGTACCTCACTGTTAGTGTATCTGGTACCTCACTGTTAGTGTCCCTGGTACTTCCCTGTTAGTGTATCTGGTACCTCAATTTTAGTGTATCTGGTACCTCACTGTTACTGTATCTGGTACCTCACTGTTCGTGTATCTGGTACCTCGCTGTTCGTGTATCTGGTACCTCGCTGTTTGTGTATCTGGTACCTCGCTGTTAGTGTATCTGATACCTCACTGTTAGTGTATCTGGTACCTGTACCTCACTGTTAGTGTATCTGGTACCTCACTGTTCATGTATCTGGTACCTCGCTGTTCGTGTATCTGGTACCTCGCTGTGAGTGTATCTGGTAACTCGCTGTTAGTGTATCTGGTACCTCGCTGTTAGTGTATCTGGTACCTCGCTGTTAGTGTATCTGGTACCTCACTGTTAGTGTATCTTGTACCTCGCTGTGAGTGTATCTGGTACCTCGCTGTTAGTGTATCTGTACCTCAGTGTTAGTGTATCTGGTACCGCACTGTTAGTGTATCTGGTACCTCAGTGTTAATGTATCTGGTACCTCACTGTTAGTGTATCTGCTACCTCACTGTTCGTGTATCTTGTACCTCACTGTTAGTGTATCTGGTACCTCACTGTTAGTGTATCTGGTCCCTCACTGTTAGTGCATCTGGTAACTCGCTGTTAGTGTATCTGGTACATCGCTGTAAGTGTATCTGGTACCTCGCTGTTAGTGTATCTGGTACATCGCTGTTAGTGTATCTGGTACCTCACTGTTAGTGTATCTGGTACCTCACTGTTAGTGTATCTGGTACTTCACTGTTAGTGTATCTGGTACCTCACTTTTAGTGTATCTGGTACCTCACTGTTAGTGTATCTGGTACCTCACTCTTCGTGTATCTGGTCCCTCGCTGTTAGTGTATCTGGTACCTCACTCTTCGTGTATCTGGTACCTCGCTGTTAGTGTATCTTGTACCTCACTGTTAGTGTATCTGGTACCTCACTGTTAGTGTATCTGGTACCTCACTGTTAGTGTATCTGGTACCTCGCTGTTAGTGTATCTGGTACCTCACTGTTAGTGTATCTGGTACATCGCTGTAAGTGTATCTGGTACCTCACTGTTAGTGTATCTGGTACCTCACTGTTAGTGTATCTGGTACCTCATTGTTAGTGTATCTGGTACCTCACTGTTAGTGTATCTGGTACCTCATTGTTAGTGTATCTGGTACCTCACTGTTAGTGTATCTGGTACCTCATTGTTAGTGTATCTGGTACCTCGCTGTGAGTGTATCTGGTACCTCATTGTTAGTGTATCTGGTACCTCACTGTTAGTGTATCTGGTACCTCATTGTTAGTGTATCTGGTACCTCACTGTTAGTGTATCTGGTACCTCATTGTTAGTGTATCTGGTACCTCACTGTTAGTGTATCTGGTACCTCACTGTTAGTGTATCTGGTACCTCACTGTTAGTGTATCTGGTACCTCATTGTTAGTGTATCTGGTACCTCGCTGTGAGTGTATCTGGTACCTCACTGTTAGTGTATCTGGTACCTCGCTGTTAGTGTATTTGGTACCTCGCTCTTAGTGTATCTGGTACCTCGCTGTTAGTGTATCTGGTACCTCACTGTTAGTGTATCTTGTACCTCGCTGTGAGTGTATCTGGTACCTCGCTGTTAGTGTATCTGATAACTCACTGTTAGTGTATCTGTACCTCAGTGTTAGTGTATCTGGTACCGCACTG
This sequence comes from Pristiophorus japonicus, assembly GCF_044704955.1. NCBI lineage: Eukaryota > Metazoa > Chordata > Chondrichthyes > Pristiophoridae > Pristiophorus > Pristiophorus japonicus. The sequence continues at coordinate 170,087 of NW_027254550.1, read as the reverse complement.
TTAGTGTATCTGGTACCTCAGTGTTAGTATATCTGGTACGTCACTGTTAGTGTATCTGGTACCTCGTTGTTCGTGTATCTGGTACATCACTGTTAGTGTATCTGGTACCTCGCTGTTAGTGTATCTGGTACCTCGCTGTTAGTGTATCTGGTACCTCACTGTTAGTGTATCTGGTACCTCGCTGTTAGTGTATCTGGTACCTCGCTGTTAGTGTATCTGCCACCTCACTGTTCGTGTATCTTGTACCTCACTGTTAGTGTATCTGGTACCTCACTGTTAGTGTATCTGGTCCCTCACTGTTAGTGCATCTGGTACCTCGCTGTTAGTGTATCTGGTACATCGCTGTTAGTGTATCTGGTACCTCGCTGTTTGTACATGTGGGTACCTCGCTGTTAGTGTCCCTGGTACCTCACTGTTAGTGTATCTGGTACCTCACTGTTAGTGTATCTGGTACCTCACTGTTAGTGTATCTGGTACCTCACTGTTAGTGTCCCTGGTACTTCCCTGTTAGTGTATCTGGTACCTCAATTTTAGTGTATCTGGTACCTCACTGTTAGTGTATCTGGTACCTCACTGTTCGTGTATCTGGTACCTCGCTGTTCGTGTATCTGGTACCTCGCTGTTTGTGTATCTGGTACCTCGCTGTTAGTGTATCTGATACCTCACTGTTAGTGTATCTGGTACCTGTACCTCACTGTTAGTGTATCTGGTACCTCACTGTTCATGTATCTGGTACCTCGCTGTTCGTGTATCTGGTACCTCGCTGTTAGTGTATCTGGTACCTCGCTGTTAGTGTATCTGATACCTCACTGTTAGTGTATCTGGTACCTCGCTGTTAGTGTATCTGGTACCTCGCTGTTAGTGTATCTGGTACCTCACTGTTAGTGTATCTGGTACCTCTCTGTTAGTGTATCTGGTACCTCGCTGTTAGTGTATCTGGTACCTCACTGTTCGTGTATCTGGTACCTCGCTGTTAGTGTATCTGGTACCTCGCTGTTAGTGTATCTTGTACCTCGCTGTTAGTGTATCTGGTACCTCGCTGTTAGTGTATCTGGTACCTCACTGTTAGTATATCTGGTACCTCAGTATTAGTGTATCTGGTACCTCACTGTTCGTGTATCTGGTACCTCGCTGTTAGTGTATCTGGTACCTCGCTGTTAGTGAATCTGGTACCTCGCTGTTAGTGTATCTGGTACCTCAGTGTTAGTGTATCTGGTACCTCAGTGTTAGTGTATCTGGTACCTCACTGTTAGTGTATCTGGTACCTCGCTGTGAGTGTAACTGGTACCTCACTGTTAGTGTATCTGGTACCTCACTTTTAGTGAATCTGGTACCACACTGTTAGTGTATCTGGTACCTCACTGTTAGTGTATCTGGTACCTCACTGTTAGTGTATCTGGTACCTCACTGTTAGTGTATCTGGTACCTCACTGTTAGTGTATCTGGTACCTCGCTGTGAGTGTATCTGGTACCTCACTGTTAGTGTATATGGTACCTCACTGTTAGTGTATCTGGTACCTCACTGTTAGTGTCCCTGGTACTTCAATGTTAGTATATCTGGTACCTCACTGTTAGTGTATCTGGTACATCGCTGTAAGTGTATCTGGTACCTCACTGTTAGTGTATCTGGTACCTCACTGTTAGTGTATCTGGTACCTCACTGTTAGTGTATCTGGTACCTCACTGTTAGTGTCCCTGGTACTTCAATGTTAGTATATCTGGTACCTCACTGTTAGTGTATCTGGTACCTCACTGTTAGTGTATCTGGTACCTCGCTGTTAGTGTATCTGGTACCTCGCTGTTAGTGTATCTGGTACCTCACTGTTAGTGTATCTGGTACCTCACTGTTAGTATATCTGGTACCTCACTGTTAGTGTATCTGGTACATCGCTGTAAGTGTATCTGGTACCTCACTGTTAGTGTATCTGGTACCTCACTGTTAGTGTATCTGGTACCTCACTGTTAGTGTATCTGGTACCTCTCTGTTAGTGTATCTGGTACATAGAAACATAGAAAATAGGTGCAGGAGTAGGCCATTCAGCCCTTCTAGCCTGCACCGCCATTCAATGAGTTCATGACTGAACATGAAACTTCAGTACCCCCTTCCTGCTTTCTCGCCATACCCCTTGATCCCCCGAGTAGTAAGGACTTCATCTAACTCCCTTTTGAATATATTTAGTGAATTGGCCTCAACTACTTTCTGTGGTAGAGAATTCCACAGGTTCACCACTCTCTGGGTGAAGAAGTTTCTCCTCATTTCGTTCCTAAATGGCTTACCCTTATCCTCAGACTGTGACCCCTGGTTCTGGACTTCCCCAACATTGGGAACATTCTTTCTGCATCTAACCTGTCTAAACCCGTCAGAATTTTAAACGTTTCTATGAGGTCCCCTCTCATTCTTATCTGGTACCTCACTGTTAGTGTATCTGGTACCTCGCTGTGAGTGTATCTGGTAACTCGCTGTGAGTGTATCTGGTACCTCGCTGTTAGTGTATCTGGTACCTCGCTGTTAGTGTATTTGGTACCTCGCTGTTAGTGTATCTGGTACCTCATTGTTAGTGTATCTGGTACCTCGCTCTTCGTGTATCTGGTACATCACTGTTAGTGTATCTGGTACCTCGCTGTTCGTGTATCTGGTACCTCGCTGTTTGTGTATCTGGTACCTCACTGTTAGTGTATCTGATACCTCGCTGTTAGTGTATCTCGTACCTGGCTGTTAGTGTATCTGGTACCTCACTGTTAGTATATCTGGTACCTCAGTATTAGTGTATCTGGTACCTCACTGTTCGTGTATCTGGTACCTCGCTGTTAGTGTATCTGGTACATCGCTGTTAGTGTATCTGGTACCTCGCTGTTTGTACATGTGGGTACCTCGCTGTTAGTGTCCCTGGTACCTCACTGTTAGTGTATCTGGTACCTCACTGTTAGTGTATCTGGTACCTCACTGTTAGTGTATCTGGTACCTCACTGTTAGTGTCCCTGGTACTTCCCTGTTAGTGTATCTGGTACCTCAATTTTAGTGTATCTGGTACCTCACTGTTAGTGTATCTGGTACCTCACTGTTCGTGTATCTGGTACCTCGCTGTTCGTGTATCTGGTACCTCGCTGTTTGTGTATCTGGTACCTCGCTGTTAGTGTATCTGATACCTCACTGTTAGTGTATCTGGTACCTGTACCTCACTGTTAGTGTATCTGGTACCTCACTGTTCATGTATCTGGTACCTCGCTGTTCGTGTATCTGGTACCTCGCTGTTAGTGTATCTGGTACCTCGCTGTTAGTGTATCTGATACCTCACTGTTAGTGTATCTGGTACCTCGCTGTTAGTGTATCTGGTACCTCGCTGTTAGTGTATCTGGTACCTCACTGTTAGTGTATCTGGTACCTCTCTGTTAGTGTATCTGGTACCTCGCTGTTAGTGTATCTGGTACCTCACTGTTCGTGTATCTGGTACCTCGCTGTTAGTGTATCTGGTACCTCGCTGTTAGTGTATCTTGTACCTCGCTGTTAGTGTATCTGGTACCTCGCTGTTAGTGTATCTGGTACCTCACTGTTAGTATATCTGGTACCTCAGTATTAGTGTATCTGGTACCTCACTGTTCGTGTATCTGGTACCTCGCTGTTAGTGTATCTGGTACCTCGCTGTTAGTGAATCTGGTACCTCGCTGTTAGTGTATCTGGTACCTCAGTGTTAGTGTATCTGGTACCTCAGTGTTAGTGTATCTGGTACCTCACTGTTAGTGTATCTGGTACCTCGCTGTGAGTGTAACTGGTACCTCACTGTTAGTGTATCTGGTACCTCACTTTTAGTGAATCTGGTACCACACTGTTAGTGTATCTGGTACCTCACTGTTAGTGTATCTGGTACCTCACTGTTAGTGTATCTGGTACCTCACTGTTAGTGTATCTGGTACCTCACTGTTAGTGTATCTGGTACCTCGCTGTGAGTGTATCTGGTACCTCACTGTTAGTGTATATGGTACCTCACTGTTAGTGTATCTGGTACCTCACTGTTAGTGTCCCTGGTACTTCAATGTTAGTATATCTGGTACCTCACTGTTAGTGTATCTGGTACATCGCTGTAAGTGTATCTGGTACCTCACTGTTAGTGTATCTGGTACCTCACTGTTAGTGTATCTGGTACCTCACTGTTAGTGTATCTGGTACCTCACTGTTAGTGTCCCTGGTACTTCAATGTTAGTATATCTGGTACCTCACTGTTAGTGTATCTGGTACCTCACTGTTAGTGTATCTGGTACCTCGCTGTTAGTGTATCTGGTACCTCGCTGTTAGTGTATCTGGTACCTCACTGTTAGTGTATCTGGTACCTCACTGTTAGTATATCTGGTACCTCACTGTTAGTGTATCTGGTACATCGCTGTAAGTGTATCTGGTACCTCACTGTTAGTGTATCTGGTACCTCACTGTTAGTGTATCTGGTACCTCACTGTTAGTGTATCTGGTACCTCTCTGTTAGTGTATCTGGTACATAGAAACATAGAAAATAGGTGCAGGAGTAGGCCATTCAGCCCTTCTAGCCTGCACCGCCATTCAATGAGTTCATGACTGAACATGAAACTTCAGTACCCCCTTCCTGCTTTCTCGCCATACCCCTTGATCCCCCGAGTAGTAAGGACTTCATCTAACTCCCTTTTGAATATATTTAGTGAATTGGCCTCAACTACTTTCTGTGGTAGAGAATTCCACAGGTTCACCACTCTCTGGGTGAAGAAGTTTCTCCTCATTTCGTTCCTAAATGGCTTACCCTTATCCTCAGACTGTGACCCCTGGTTCTGGACTTCCCCAACATTGGGAACATTCTTTCTGCATCTAACCTGTCTAAACCCGTCAGAATTTTAAACGTTTCTATGAGGTCCCCTCTCATTCTTATCTGGTACCTCACTGTTAGTGTATCTGGTACCTCGCTGTGAGTGTATCTGGTAACTCGCTGTGAGTGTATCTGGTACCTCGCTGTTAGTGTATCTGGTACCTCGCTGTTAGTGTATTTGGTACCTCGCTGTTAGTGTATCTGGTACCTCATTGTTAGTGTATCTGGTACCTCGCTCTTCGTGTATCTGGTACATCACTGTTAGTGTATCTGGTACCTCGCTGTTCGTGTATCTGGTACCTCGCTGTTTGTGTATCTGGTACCTCACTGTTAGTGTATCTGATACCTCGCTGTTAGTGTATCTCGTACCTGGCTGTTAGTGTATCTGGTACCTCACTGTTAGTATATCTGGTACCTCAGTATTAGTGTATCTGGTACCTCACTGTTCGTGTATCTGGTACCTCGCTGTTAGTGTATCTGGTACCTCGCTGTTAGTGAATCTGGTACCTCGCTGTTAGTGTATCTGTACCTCAGTGTTAGTGTATCTGGTACCGCACTGTTAGTGTATCTGGTACCTCAGTGTTAATGTATCTGGTACCTCACTGTTAGTGTATCTGGTACCTCGCTGTTCGTGTATCTGGTACATCACTGTTAGTGTATCTGGTACCTTGCTGTTAGTGTATCTGGTACCTCGCTGTTAGTGTATCTGGTACCTCACTGTTAGTGTATCTGGTACCTCGCTGTTAGTGTATCTGGTACCTCACTGTTAGTGTATCTGGTACTTCACTGTTAGTGTATCTGGTACCTCACTGTTAGTGTATCTGGTACCTCACTGTTAGTGTATCTGGTACCTCACTGTTAGTGTATCTGCTACCTCACTGTTCGTGTATCTTGTACCTCACTGTTAGTGTATCTGGTACCTCACTGTTAGTGTATCTGGTCCCTCACTGTTAGTGCATCTGGTACCTCGCTGTTAGTGTATCTGGTACATCGCTGTAAGTGTATCTGGTACCTCGCTGTTAGTGTATCTGGTACATCGCTGTTAGTGTATCTGGTACCTCACTGTTAGTGTATCTGGTACCTCACTGTTAGTGTATCTGGTACTTCACTGTTAGTGTATCTGGTACCTCACTTTTAGTGTATCTGGTACCTCACTGTTAGTGTATCTGGTACCTCACTCTTCGTGTATCTGGTACCTCGCTGTTAGTGTATCTGGTACCTCACTCTTCGTGTATCTGGTACCTCGCTGTTAGTGTATCTTGTACCTCACTGTTAGTGCATCTGGTACCTCACTGTTAGTGTATCTGGTACCTCACTGTTAGTGTATCTGGTACCTCGCTGTTAGTGTATCTGGTACCTCACTGTTAGTGTATCTGGTACATCGCTGTAAGTGTATCTGGTACCTCACTGTTAGTGTATCTGGTACCTCATTGTTAGTGTATCTGGTACCTCACTGTTAGTGTATCTGGTACCTCATTGTTAGTGTATCTGGTACCTCACTGTTAGTGTATCTGGTACCTCATTGTTAGTGTATCTGGTACCTCGCTGTGAGTGTATCTGGTACCTCATTGTTAGTGTATCTGGTACCTCACTGTTAGTGTATCTGGTACCTCATTGTTAGTGTATCTGGTACCTCACTGTTAGTGTATCTGGTACCTCATTGTTAGTGTATCTGGTACCTCACTGTTAGTGTATCTGGTACCTCACTGTTAGTGTATTTGGTACCTCGCTCTTAGTGTATCTGGTACCTCGCTGTTAGTGTATCTGGTACCTCACTGTTAGTGTATCTTGTACCTCGCTGTGAGTGTATCTGGTACCTCGCTGTTAGTGTATCTGATAACTCACTGTTAGTGTATCTGTACCTCAGTGTTAGTGTATCTGGTACCGCACTGTTAGTGTATCTGGTACCTCAGTGTTAGTATATCTGGTACGTCACTGTTAGTGTATCTGGTACCTCGCTGTTCGTGTATCTGGTACATCACTGTTAGTGTATCTGGTACCTCGCTGTTAGTGTATCTGGTACCTCGCTGTTAGTGTATCTGGTACCTCACTGTTAGTGTATCTGGTACCTCGCTGTTAGTGTATCTGGTACCTCGCTGTTAGTGTATCTGCCACCTCACTGTTCGTGTATCTTGTACCTCACTGTTAGTGTATCTGGTACCTCACTGTTAGTGTATCTGGTCCCTCACTGTTAGTGCATCTGGTACCTCGCTGTTAGTGTATCTGGTACATCGCTGTTAGTGTATCTGGTACCTCGCTGTTTGTACATGTGGGTACCTCGCTGTTAGTGTATCTGGTACCTCACTGTTAGTGTATCTGGTTCCTCACTGTTAGTGTATCTGGTACCTCACTGTTAGTGTATCTGGTACCTCACTGTTAGTGTATCTGGTACCTCACTGTTAGTGTCCCTGGTACTTCCCTGTTAGTGTATCTGGTACCTCAATTTTAGTGTATCTGGTACCTCACTGTTAGTGTATCTGGTACCTCACTGTTCGTGTATCTGGTACCTCGCTGTTCGTGTATCTGGTACCTCGCTGTTTGTGTATCTGGTACCTCGCTGTTAGTGTATCTGATACCTCACTGTTAGTGTATCTGGTACCTGTACCTCACTGTTAGTGTATCTGGTACCTCACTGTTCGTGTATCTGGTACCTCGCTGTTCGTGTATCTGGTACCTCGCTGTTAGTGTATCTGGTACCTCGCTGTTAGTGTATCTGGTACCTCGCTGTTAGTGTATCTGATACCTCACTGTTAGTGTATCTGGTACCTCGCTGTTAGTGTATCTGGTACCTCGCTGTTAGTGTATCTGGTACCTCACTGTTAGTGTATCTGGTACCTCTCTGTTAGTGTATCTGGTACCTCGCTGTTAGTGTATCTGGTACCTCACTGTTCGTGTATCTGGTACCTCGCTGTTAGTGTATCTGGTACCTCGCTGTTAGTGTATCTGGTACCTCGCTGTTAGTGTATCTGGTACCTCGCTGTTAGTGTATCTGGTACCTCACTGTTAGTATATCTGGTACCTCAGTATTAGTGTATCTGGTACCTCACTGTTCGTGTATCTGGTACCTCGCTGTTAGTGTATCTGGTACCTCGCTGTTAGTGAATCTGGTACCTCGCTGTTAGTGTATCTGGTACCTCACTGTTAGTGTATCTGGTACCTCAGTGTTAGTGTATCTGGTACCTCACTGTTAGTGTATCTGGTACCTCGCTGTGAGTGTATCTGGTACCTCACTGTTAGTGTATCTGGTACCTCACTTTTAGTGAATCTGGTACCACACTGTTAGTGTATCTGGTACCTCACTGTTAGTGTATCTGGTACCTCACTGTTAGTGTATCTGGTACCTCACTGTTAGTGTATCTGGTACCTCACTGTTAGTGTATCTGGTACCTCACTGTTAGTGTATCTGGTACCTCGCTGTGAGTGTATCTGGTACCTCACTGTTAGTGTATCTGGTACCTCACTGTTAGTGTATCTGGTACCTCACTGTTAGTGTCCCTGGTACTTCAATGTTAGTATATCTGGTACCTCACTGTTAGTGTATCTGGTACATCGCTGTAAGTGTATCTGGTACCTCACTGTTAGTGTATCTGGTACCTCACTGTTAGTGTATCTGGTACCTCACTGTTAGTGTATCTGGTACCTCACTGTTAGTGTCCCTGGTACTTCAATGTTAGTATTTCTGGTACCTCACTGTTAGTGTATCTGGTACCTCACTGTTAGTGTATCTGGTACCTCACTGTTAGTGTATCTGGTACCTCACTGTTAGTGTATCTGGTACCTCGCTGTTAGTGTATCTGGTACCTCGCTGTTAGTGTATCTGGTACCTCACTGTTAGTGTATCTGGTACCTCACTGTTAGTATATCTGGTACCTCACTGTTAGTGTATCTGGTACATCGCTGTAAGTGTATCTGGTACCTCACTGTTAGTGTATCTGGTACCTCACTGTTAGTGTATCTGGTACCTCACTGTTAGTGTATCTGGTACCTCTCTGTTAGTGTATCTGGTACATAGAAACATAGAAAATAGGTGCAGGAGTAGGCCATTCAGCCCTTCTAGCCTGCACCGCCATTCAATGAGTTCATGACTGAACATGAAACTTCAGTACCCCCTTCCTGCTTTCTCGCCATACCCCTTGATCCCCCGAGTAGTAAGGACTTCATCTAACTCCCTTTTGAATATATTTAGTGAATTGGCCTCAACTACTTTCTGTGGTAGAGAATTCCACAGGTTCACCACTCTCTGGGTGAAGAAGTTTCTCCTCATCTCGTTCCTAAATGGCTTACCCTTATCCTCAGACTGTGACCCCTGGTTCTGGACTTCCCCAACATTGGGAACATTCTTCCTGCATCCAACCTGTCTAAACCCGTCAGAATTTTAAACGTTTCTATGAGGTCCCCTCTCATTCTTATCTGGTACCTCACTGTTAGTGTATCTGGTACCTCGCTGTGAGTGTATCTGGTAACTCGCTGTGAGTGTATCTGGTACCTCACTGTTAGTGTATCTGGTACCTCACTGTTAGTGTATCTGGTACCTCGCTGTGAGTGTATCTGGTAACTCGCTGTTAGTGTATCTGGTACCTCGCTGTTAGTGTATTTGGTACCTCGCTGTTAGTGTATCTGGTACCTCACTGTTAGTGTATCTGTTACCTCGCTGTTAGTGTATCTGGTACCTCATTGTTAGTGTATCTGGTACCTCGCTCTTCGTGTATCTGGTACATCACTGTTAGTGTATCTGGTACCTCGCTGTTCGTGTATCTGGTACCTCGCTGTTTGTGTATCTGGTACCTCACTGTTAGTGTATCTGATACCTCGCTGTTAGTGTATCTCGTACCTGGCTGTTAGTGTATCTGGTACCTCACTGTTAGTATATCTGGTACCTCACTGTTAGTGTATCTGGTACCTCGCTGTGAGTGTATCTGGTAACTCGCTGTTAGTGTATCTGGTACCTCGCTGTTAGTGTATCTGACAACTCACTGTTAGTGTATCTGTACCTCAGTGTTAGATTATCTGGTACCGCACTGTTAGTGTATCTGGTACCTCAGTGTTAGTGTATCTGGTACCTCACTGTTAGTGTATCTGGTACCTCGCTGTTCGTGTATCTGGTACATCACTGTTAGTGTATCTGGTACCTCGCTGTTAGTGTATCTGGTACCTCGCTGTTAGTGTATCTGGTACCTCACTGTTAGTGTATCTGGTACCTCGCTGTTAGTGTATCTGCTACCTCACTGTTAGTGTATCTGGTACCTCACTGTTCGTGTATCTTGTACCTCACTGTTAGTGTATCTGGTACCTCACTGTTAGTGTATCTGGTACATCGCTGTTAGTGTATCTGGTACATCGCTGTTAGTGTATCTGGTACCTCGCTGTTAGTATATGTGGTACCTCGCTGTTAGTGTCCCTGGTACCTCACTGTTAGTGTATCTGGTACCTCACTGTTAGTGTATCTGGTACCTCACTGTTAGTGTATCTGGTACCTCACTGTTAGTGTATCTTGTACCTCGCTGTGAGTGTATCTGGTACCTCGCTGTTAGTGTATCTGATAACTCACTGTTAGTGTATCTGTACCTCAGTGTTAGTGTATCTGGTACCGCACTGTTAGTGTATCTGGTACCTCAGTGTTAGTGTATCTGGTACCTCACTGTTAGTGTATCTGGTACCTCACTGTTAGTGTATCTGGTACCTCGCTGTTCGTGTATCTGGTACATCACTGTTAGTGTATCTGGTACCTCACTGTTAGTGTCCCTGGTACTTCACTGTTAGTGTATCTGGTACCTCACTTTTAGTGTATCTGGTACCTCACTGTTAGTGTATCTGGTACCTCACTCTTCGTATATCTGGTACCTCGCTGTTAGTGTATCTGGTACCTCACTCTTCGTGTATCTGGTACCTCGCTGTTAGTGTATCTTGTAACTCACTGTTAGTGTATCTGGTACCTCACTGTTAGTGTATCTGGTACCTCACTGTTAGTGTATCTGGTACCTCGCTGTTAGTGTATCTGGTACCTCACTGTTAGTGTATCTGGTACATCGCTGTAAGTGTATCTGGTACCTCACTGTTAGTGTATCTGGTACCTCACTGTTAGTGTATCTGGTACCTCATTGTTAGTGTATCTGGTACCTCACTGTTAGTGTATCTGGTACCTCATTGTTAGTGTATCTGGTACCTCACTGTTAGTGTATCTGGTACCTCACTGTTAGTGTATCTGGTACCTCGCTGTTAGTGTATCTGGTACCTCGCTGTTAGTGTATCTGCCACCTCACTGTTCGTGTATCTTGTACCTCACTGTTAGTGTATCTGGTACCTCACTGTTAGTGTATCTGGTCCCTCACTGTTAGTGCATCTGGTACCTCGCTGTTAGTGTATCTGGTACATCGCTGTTAGTGTATCTGGTACCTCGCTGTTTGTACATGTGGGTACCTCGCTGTTAGTGTCCCTGGTACCTCACTGTTAGTGTATCTGGTACCTCACTGTTAGTGTATCTGGTACCTCACTGTTAGTGTATCTGGTACCTCACTGTTAGTGTCCCTGGTACTTCCCTGTTAGTGTATCTGGTACCTCAATTTTAGTGTATCTGGTACCTCACTGTTAGTGTATCTGGTACCTCACTGTTCGTGTATCTGGTACCTCGCTGTTCGTGTATCTGGTACCTCGCTGTTTGTGTATCTGGTACCTCGCTGTTAGTGTATCTGATACCTCACTGTTAGTGTATCTGGTACCTGTACCTCACTGTTAGTGTATCTGGTACCTCACTGTTCGTGTATCTGGTACCTCGCTGTTCGTGTATCTGGTACCTCGCTGTTAGTGTATCTGGTACCTCGCTGTTAGTGTATCTGATACCTCACTGTTAGTGTATCTGGTACCTCGCTGTTAGTGTATCTGGTACCTCGCTGTTAGTGTATCTGGTACCTCACTGTTAGTGTATCTGGTACCTCTCTGTTAGTGTATCTGGTACCTCACTGTTCGTGTATCTGGTACCTCGCTGTTAGTGTATCTGGTACCTCGCTGTTAGTGTATCTGGTACCTCGCTGTTAGTGTATCTGGTACCTCGCTGTTAGTGTATCTGGTACCTCACTGTTAGTATATCTGGTACCTCAGTATTAGTGTATCTGGTACCTCACTGTTCGTGTATCTGGTACCTCGCTGTTAGTGTATCTGGTACCTCGCTGTTAGTGAATCTGGTACCTCGCTGTTAGTGTATCTGGTACCTCACTGTTAGTGTATCTGGTACCTCAGTGTTAGTGTATCTGGTACCTCACTGTTAGTGTATCTGGTACCTCGCTGTGAGTGTATCTGGTACCTCACTGTTAGTGTATCTGGTACCTCACTTTTAGTGAATCTGGTACCACACTGTTAGTGTATCTGGTACCTCACTGTTAGTGTATCTGGTACCTCACTGTTAGTGTATCTGGTACCTCACTGTTAGTGTATCTGGTACCTCACTGTTAGTGTATCTGGTACCTCACTGTTAGTGTATCTGGTACCTCGCTGTGAGTGTATCTGGTACCTCACTGTTAGTGTATCTGGTACCTCACTGTTAGTGTATCTGGTACCTCACTGTTAGTGTCCCTGGTATTTCAATGTTAGTATATCTGGTACCTCACTGTTAGTGTATCTGGTACATCGCTGTAAGTGTATCTGGTACCTCACTGTTAGTGTATCTGGTACCTCACTGTTAGTGTATCTGGTACCTCACTGTTAGTGTATCTGGTACCTCACTGTTAGTGTCCCTGGTACTTCAATGTTAGTATTTCTGGTACCTCACTGTTAGTGTATCTGGTACCTCTCTGTTAGTGTATCTGGTACCTCACTGTTAGTGTATCTGGTACCTCACTGTTAGTGTATCTGGTACCTCGCTGTTAGTGTATCTGGTACCTCGCTGTTAGTGTATCTGGTACCTCACTGTTAGTGTATCTGGTACCTCACTGTTAGTATATCTGGTACCTCACTGTTAGTGTATCTGGTACATCGCTGTAAGTGTATCTGGTACCTCACTGTTAGTGTATCTGGTACCTCACTGTTAGTGTATCTGGTACCTCACTGTTAGTGTATCTGGTACCTCTCTGTTAGTGTATCTGGTACATAGAAACATAGAAAATAGGTGCAGGAGTAGGCCATTCAGCCCTTCTAGCCTGCACCGCCATTCAATGAGTTCATGACTGAACATGAAACTTCAGTACCCCCTTCCTGCTTTCTCGCCATACCCCTTGATCCCCCGAGTAGTAAGGACTTCATCTAACTCCCTTTTGAATATATTTAGTGAATTGGCCTCAACTACTTTCTGTGGTAGAGAATTCCACAGGTTCACCACTCTCTGGGTGAAGAAGTTTCTCCTCATCTCGTTCCTAAATGGCTTACCCTTATCCTCAGACTGTGACCCCTGGTTCTGGACTTCCCCAACATTGGGAACATTCTTTCTGCATCTAACCTGTCTAAACCCGTCAGAATTTTAAACGTTTCTATGAGGTCCCCTCTCATTCTTATCTGGTACCTCACTGTTAGTGTATCTGGTACCTCGCTGTGAGTGTATCTGGTAACTCGCTGTGAGTGTATCTGGTACCTCACTGTTAGTGTATCTGGTACCTCACTGTTAGTGTATCTGGTACCTCGCTGTGAGTGTATCTGGTACCTCGCTGTTAGTGTATCTGGTACCTCGCTGTTAGTGTATCTGGTACCTCGCTGTGAGTGTATCTGGTAACTCGCTGTGAGTGTATCTGGTACCTCGCTGTTAGTGTATCTGGTACCTCGCTGTTAGTGTATTTGGTACCTCGCTGTTAGTGTATCTGGTACCTCACTGTTAGTGTATCTGTTACCTCGCTGTTAGTGTATCTGGTACCTCATTGTTAGTGTATCTGGTACCTCGCTCTTCGTGTATCTGGTACATCACTGTTAGTGTATCTGGTACCTCGCTGTTCGTGTATCTGGTACCTCGCTGTTTGTGTATCTGGTACCTCACTGTTAGTGTATCTGATACCTCGCTGTTAGTGTATCTCGTACCTGGCTGTTAGTGTATCTGGTACCTCACTGTTAGTATATCTGGTACCTCACTGTTAGTGTATCTGGTACCTCGCTGTGAGTGTATCTGGTAACTCGCTGTTAGTGTATCTGGTACCTCGCTGTTAGTGTATCTGATAACTCACTGTTAGTGTATCTGTACCTCAGTGTTAGATTATCTGGTACCGCACTGTTAGTGTATCTGGTACCTCAGTGTTAGTGTATCTGGTACCTCACTGTTAGTGTATCTGGTACCTCGCTGTTCGTGTATCTGGTACATCACTGTTAGTGTATCTGGTACCTCGCTGTTAGTGTATCTGGTACCTCGCTGTTAGTGTATCTGGTACCTCACTGTTAGTGTATCTGGTACCTCGCTGTTAGTGTATCTGCTACCTCACTGTTAGTGTATCTGGTACCTCACTGTTCGTGTATCTTGTACCTCACTGTTAGTGTATCTGGTACCTCACTGTTAGTGTATCTGGTACATCGCTGTTAGTGTATCTGGTACATCGCTGTTAGTGTATCTGGTACCTCGCTGTTAGTATATGTGGTACCTCGCTGTTAGTGTCCCTGGTACCTCACTGTTAGTGTATCTGGTACCTCACAGTTAGTGTATCTGGTACCTCACTGTTAGTGTATCTGGTACCTCACTGTTAGTGTATCTTGTACCTCGCTGTGAGTGTATCTGGTACCTCGCTGTTAGTGTATCTGATAACTCACTGTTAGTGTATCTGTACCTCAGTGTTAGTGTATCTGGTACCGCACTGTTAGTGTATCTGGTACCTCAGTGTTAGTGTATCTGGTACCTCACTGTTAGTGTATCTGGTACCTCACTGTTAGTGTATCTGGTACCTCGCTGTTCGTGTATCTGGTACCTCGCTGTTAGTGTATCTGGTACCTCACTCTTCGTGTATCTGGTACCTCGCTGTTAGTGTATCTTGTAACTCACTGTTAGTGTATCTGGTACCTCACTGTTAGTGTATCTGGTACCTCACTGTTAGTGTATCTGGTACCTCGCTGTTAGTGTATCTGGTACCTCACTGTTAGTGTATCTGGTACATCGCTGTAAGTGTATCTGGTACCTCACTGTTAGTGTATCTGGTACCTCACTGTTAGTGTATCTGGTACCTCATTGTTAGTGTATCTGGTACCTCACTGTTAGTGTATCTGGTACCTCATTGTTAGTGTATCTGGTACCTCACTGTTAGTGTATCTGGTACCTCACTGTTAGTGTATCTGGTACCTCATTGTTAGTGTATCTGGTACCTCACTGTTAGTGTATCTGGTACCTCACTGTTAGTGTATCTGGTACCTCACTGTTAGTGTATCTGGTACCTCACTGTTAGTGTATCTGGTACCTCTCTGTTAGTGTATCTGGTACATAGAAACAGAGAAAATAGGTGCAGGAGTAGGCCATTCAGCCCTTCTAGCCTGCACCGCCAGTCAATGAGTTCATGACTGAACATGAAACTTCAGTACCCCCTTCCTGCTTTCTCGCCATACCCCTTGATCCCCCGAGTAGTAAGGACTTCATCTAACTCCCTTTTGAATATATTTAGTGAATTGGCCTCAACTACTTTCTGTGGTAGAGAATTCCACAGGTTCACCACTCTCTGGGTGAAGACGTTTCTCCTCATCTCGTTCCTAAATGGCTTACCCCTTATCCTCAGACTGTGACCCCTGGTTCTGGACTTCCCCAACATTGGGAACATTCTTTCTGCATCTAACCTGTCTAAACCCGTCAGAATTTTAAACGTTTCTATGAGGTCCCCACTCATTCTTATCTGGTACCTCACTGTTAGTGTATCTGGTACCTCGCTGTGAGTGTATCTGGTAACTCGCTGTGAGTGTATCTGGTACCTCGCTGTTAGTGTATCTGGTACCTCGCTGTTAGTGTATTTGGTACCTCACTGTTAGTGTATCTGGTACCTCACTTTTAGTGTATCTGTTACCTCGCTGTTAGTGTATCTGGTACCTCGCTGTTAGTGTATCTGGTACCTCACTGTTAGTGTATCTGTTACCTCGCTGTTAGTGTATCTGGCACCTCGCTGTTAGTGTCCCTGGTACCTCGCTGTTAGTATATCTGGTACCTCACTGTTAGTGTATCTGGTACATCGCTGTAAGTGTATCTGGTACCTCGCTGTAAGTGTATCTGATACCTCGCTGTTAGTGTATTTCGTACCTGGCTGTTAGTGTATCTGGTACCTCAGTGTTAGTGTATCTGGTACCGCACTGTTAGTGTATCTGGTACCTCAGTGTTAGTGTATCTGCTACCTCACTGTTCGTGTATCTTGTACCTCACTGTTAGTGTATCTGTTACCTCACTGTTAGTGTATCTGGTCCCTCACTGTTAGTGCATCTGGTACCTCGCTGTTAGTGTATCTGGTACCTCACTGTTAGTGTATCTTGTACCTCGCTGTGAGTGTATCTGGTACCTCGCTGTTAGTGTATCTGATAACTCACTGTTAGTGTATCTGGTACCGCACTGTTAGTGTATCTGGTACCTCAGTGTTAGTGTATCTGGTACCTCATTGTTAGTGTATCTGGTACCTCGCTCTTCGTGTATCTGGTACATCACTGTTAGTGTATCTGGTACCTCGCTGTTCATGTATCTGGTACCTCGCTGTTTGTGTATCTGGTACCTCACTGTTAGTGTATCTGATACCTCGCTGTTAGTGTATCTCGTACCTGGCTGTTAGTGTATCTGGTACCTCACTGTTAGTATATCTGGTACCTCACTGTTAGTGTATCTGGTACCTCGCTGTGAGTGTATCTGGTACCTCGCTGTGAGTGTATCTGGTAACTCGCTGTTAGTGTATCTGGTACCTCGCTGTTAGTGTATCTGGTACCTCGCTGTTAGTGTATCTGGTACCTCACTGTTAGTGTATCTTGTACCTCGCTGTGAGTGTATCTGGTACCTCGCTGTTAGTGTATCTGATAACTCACTGTTAGTGTATCTGTACCTCAGTGTTAGTGTATCTGGTACCTCACTGTTAGTGTATCTGGTACCTCAGTGTTAGTGTATCTGGTACCTCACTGTTAGTGTATCTGGTACCTCGCTGTTCGTGTATCTGGTACATCACTGTTAGTGTATCTGGTACCTCGCTGTTAGTGTATCTGGTACCTCGCTGTTAGTGTATCTGGTACCTCACTGTTAGTGTATCTGGTACCTCACTGTTAGTGTCCCTGGTACTTCACTGTTAGTGTATCTGGTACCTCACTTTTAGTGTATCTGGTACCTCACTGTTAGTGTATCTGGTACCTCACTCTTCGTGTATCTGGTACCTCGCTGTTAGTGTATCTTGTACCTCACTGTTAGTGTATCTGGTACCTCACTGTTAGTGTATCTGGTACCTCACTGTTAGTGTATCTGATACCTCGCTGTTAGTGTATCTCGTACCTGGCTGTTAGTGTATCTGGTACCTCACTGTTAGTATATCTGGTACCTCACTGTTAGTGTATCTGGTACCTCGCTGTGAGTGTATCTGGTACCTCGCTGTGAGTGTATCTGGTAACTCGCTGTTAGTGTATCTGGTACCTCGGTGTTAGTGTATCTGGTACCTCACTGTTAGTGTATCTTGTACCTCGCTGTGAGTGTATCTGGTACCTCGCTGTTAGTGTATCTGATAACTCACTGTTAGTGTATCTGTACCTCAGTGTTAGTGTATCTGGTACCTCATTGTTAGTGTATCTGGTACCTCAGTGTTAGTGTATCTGGTACCTCACTGTTAGTGTATCTGGTACCTCGCTGTTCGTGTATCTGGTACATCACTGTTAGTGTATCTGGTACCTCGCTGTTAGTGTATCTGGTACCTCGCCGTTAGTGTATCTGGTACCTCACTGTTAGTGTATCTGGTACCTCGCTGTTAGTGTATCTGGTACCTCGCTGTTAGTGTATCTGCTACCTCACTGTTCGTGTATCTTGTACCTCACTGTTAGTGTATCTGGTACCTCACTGTTAGTGTATCTGGTCCCTCACTGTTAGTGCATCTGGTACCTCGCTGTTAGTGTATCTGGTACATCGCTGTTAGTGTATCTGGTACCTCGCTGTTAGTATATGTGGTACCTCGCTGTTAGTGTCCCTGGTACCTCACTGTTAGTGTATCTGGTACCTCACTGTTAGTGTATCTGGTACCTCACTGTTAGTGTATCTGGTACCTCACTGTTAGTGTATCTGGTACATCGCTGTTAGTGTATCTGGTACCTCACTGTTAGTGCATCTGGTACCTCACTGTTAGTGTATCTGGTACCTCACTGTTAGTGTATCTGGTACCTCACTGTTAGTGTATCTGGTACCTCACTGTTAGTGTATCTGGTACCTCGCTGTTAGTGTATCTGGTACCTCACTGTTAGTGTATCTGGTACCTCGCTGTTAGTGTATCTTGTAACTCACTGTTAGTGTATCTGGTACCTCACTGTTAGTGTATCTGGTACCTCACTGTTAGTGTATCTGGTACCTCGCTGTTAGTGTATCTGGTACCTCACTGTTAGTGTATCTGGTACATCGCTGTAAGTGTATCTGGTACCTCACTGTTAGTGTATCTGGTACCTCACTGTTAGTGTATCTGGTACCTCATTGTTAGTGTATCTGGTACCTCACTGTTAGTGTATCTGGTACCTCATTGTTAGTGTATCTGGTACCTCACTGTTAGTGTATCTGGTACCTCATTGTTAGTGTATCTGGTACCTCGCTGTGAGTGTATCTGGTACCTCATTGTTAGTGTATCTGGAACCTCACTGTTAGTGTATCTGGTACCTCATTGTTAGTGTATCTGGTACCTCACTGTTAGTGTATCTGGTACCTCACTGTTAATGTATCTGGTACCTCACTGTTAGTGTATCTGGTACCTCACTGTTAGTGTATCTGGTACCTCACTGTTAGTGTATCTGGTACCTCATTGTTAGTGTATCTGGTACCTCACTGTTAGTGTATCTGGTACCTCACTGTTAGTGTATCTGGTACCTCACTGTTAGTGTATCTGGTACCTCACTGTTAGTGTATCTGGTACCTCTCTGTTAGTGTATCTGGTACATAGAAACAGAGAAAATAGGTGCAGGAGTCGGCCATTCAGCCCTTCTAGCCTGCACCGCCAGTCAATGAGTTCATGACTGAACATGA
This sequence comes from Pristiophorus japonicus, assembly GCF_044704955.1. Classification (NCBI taxonomy): domain Eukaryota; kingdom Metazoa; phylum Chordata; class Chondrichthyes; family Pristiophoridae; genus Pristiophorus; species Pristiophorus japonicus. Next base: position 151,151 of record NW_027254550.1, on the reverse strand, counting down.
AACTTCAGTACCCCCTTCCTGCTTTCTCGCCATACCCCTTGATCCCCCGAGTAGTAAGGACTTCATCTAACTCCCTTTTGAATATATTTAGTGAATTGGCCTCAACTACTTTCTGTGGCAGAGAATTCCACAGGTTCACCACTCTCTGGGTGAAGACGTTTCTCCTCATCTCGTTCCTAAATGGCTTACCCCTTATCCTCAGACTGTGACCCCTGGTTCTGGACTTCCCCAACATTGGGAACATTCTTTCTGCATCTAACCTGTCTAAACCCGTCAGAATTTTAAACGTTTCTATGAGGTCCCCACTCATTCTTATCTGGTACCTCACTGTTAGTGTATCTGGTACCTCGCTGTGAGTGTATCTGGTAACTCGCTGTGAGTGTATCTGGTACCTCGCTGTTAGTGTATCTGGTACCTCGCTGTTAGTGTATTTGGTACCTCACTGTTAGTGTATCTGGTACCTCACTTTTAGTGTATCTGTTACCTCGCTGTTAGTGTATCTGGTACCTCGCTGTTAGTGTATCTGGTACCTCACTGTTAGTGTATCTGTTACCTCGCTGTTAGTGTATCTGGTACCTCGCTGTTAGTGTCCCTGGTACCTCGCTGTTAGTATATCTGGTACCTCACTGTTAGTGTATCTGGTACATCGCTGTAAGTGTATCTGGTACCTCGCTGTAAGTGTATCTGATACCTCGCTGTTAGTGTATTTCGTACCTGGCTGTTAGTGTATCTGGTACCTCAGTGTTAGTGTATCTGGTACCGCACTGTTAGTGTATCTGGTACCTCAGTGTTAGTGTATCTGCTACCTCACTGTTCGTGTATCTTGTACCTCACTGTTAGTGTATCTGTTACCTCACTGTTAGTGTATCTGGTCCCTCACTGTTAGTGCATCTGGTACCTCGCTGTTAGTGTATCTGGTACCTCACTGTTAGTGTATCTTGTACCTCGCTGTGAGTGTATCTGGTACCTCGCTGTTAGTGTATCTGATAACTCACTGTTAGTGTATCTGGTACCGCACTGTTAGTGTATCTGGTACCTCAGTGTTAGTGTATCTGGTACCTCATTGTTAGTGTATCTGGTACCTCGCTCTTCGTTTATCTGGTACATCACTGTTAGTGTATCTGGTACCTCGCTGTTCATGTATCTGGTACCTCGCTGTTTGTGTATCTGGTACCTCACTGTTAGTGTATCTGATACCTCGCTGTTAGTGTATCTCGTACCTGGCTGTTAGTGTATCTGGTACCTCACTGTTAGTATATCTGGTACCTCACTGTTAGTGTATCTGGTACCTCGCTGTGAGTGTATCTGGTACCTCGCTGTGAGTGTATCTGGTAACTCGCTGTTAGTGTATCTGGTACCTCGCTGTTAGTGTATCTGGTACCTCGCTGTTAGTGTATCTGGTACCTCACTGTTAGTGTATCTTGTACCTCGCTGTGAGTGTATCTGGTACCTCGCTGTTAGTGTATCTGATAACTCACTGTTAGTGTATCTGTACCTCAGTGTTAGTGTATCTGGTACCTCACTGTTAGTGTATCTGGTACCTCAGTGTTAGTGTATCTGGTACCTCACTGTTAGTGTATCTGGTACCTCGCTGTTCGTGTATCTGGTACATCACTGTTAGTGTATCTGGTACCTCGCTGTTAGTGTATCTGGTACCTCGCTGTTAGTGTATCTGGTACCTCACTGTTAGTGTATCTGGTACCTCACTGTTAGTGTCCCTGGTACTTCACTGTTAGTGTATCTGGTACCTCACTTTTAGTGTATCTGGTACCTCACTGTTAGTGTATCTGGTACCTCACTCTTCGTGTATCTGGTACCTCGCTGTTAGTGTATCTTGTACCTCACTGTTAGTGTATCTGGTACCTCACTGTTAGTGTATCTGGTACCTCACTGTTAGTGTATCTGATACCTCGCTGTTAGTGTATCTCGTACCTGGCTGTTAGTGTATCTGGTACCTCACTGTTAGTATATCTGGTACCTCACTGTTAGTGTATCTGGTACCTCGCTGTGAGTGTATCTGGTACCTCGCTGTTAGTGTATCTGGTACCTCACTGTTAGTGTATCTGGTACATCGCTGTAAGTGTATCTGGTACCTCACTGTTAGTGTATCTGGTACCTCACTGTTAGTGTATCTGGTACCTCATTGTTAGTGTATCTGGTACCTCATTGTTAGTGTATCTGGTACCTCGCTGTGAGTGTATCTGGTACCTCATTGTTAGTGTATCTGGAACCTCACTGTTAGTGTATCTGGTACCTCATTGTTAGTGTATCTGGTACCTCACTGTTAGTGTATCTGGTACCTCACTGTTAATGTATCTGGTACCTCACTGTTAGTGTATCTGGTACCTCACTGTTAGTGTATCTGGTACCTCACTGTTAGTGTATCTGGTACCTCATTGTTAGTGTATCTGGTACCTCACTGTTAGTGTATCTGGTACCTCACTGTTAGTGTATCTGGTACCTCACTGTTAGTGTATCTGGTACCTCACTGTTAGTGTATCTGGTACCTCTCTGTTAGTGTATCTGGTACATAGAAACAGAGAAAATAGGTGCAGGAGTCGGCCATTCAGCCCTTCTAGCCTGCACCGCCAGTCAATGAGTTCATGACTGAACATGAAACTTCAGTACCCCCTTCCTGCTTTCTCGCCATACCCCTTGATCCCCCGAGTAGTAAGGACTTCATCTAACTCCCTTTTGAATATATTTAGTGAATTGGCCTCAACTACTTTCTGTGGCAGAGAATTCCACAGGTTCACCACTCTCTGGGTGAAGACGTTTCTCCTCATCTCGTTCCTAAATGGCTTACCCCTTATCCTCAGACTGTGACCCCTGGTTCTGGACTTCCCCAACATTGGGAACATTCTTTCTGCATCTAACCTGTCTAAACCCGTCAGAATTTTAAACGTTTCTATGAGGTCCCCACTCATTCTTATCTGGTACCTCACTGTTAGTGTATCTGGTACCTCGCTGTGAGTGTATCTGGTAACTCGCTGTGAGTGTATCTGGTACCTCGCTGTTAGTGTATCTGGTACCTCGCTGTTAGTGTATTTGGTACCTCACTGTTAGTGTATCTGGTACCTCACTTTTAGTGTATCTGTTACCTCGCTGTTAGTGTATCTGGTACCTCGCTGTTAGTGTATCTGGTACCTCACTGTTAGTGTATCTGTTACCTCGCTGTTAGTGTATCTGGTACCTCGCTGTTAGTGTCCCTGGTACCTCGCTGTTAGTATATCTGGTACCTCACTGTTAGTGTATCTGGTACATCGCTGTAAGTGTATCTGGTACCTCGCTGTAAGTGTATCTGATACCTCGCTGTTAGTGTATTTCGTACCTGGCTGTTAGTGTATCTGGTACCTCAGTGTTAGTGTATCTGGTACCGCACTGTTAGTGTATCTGGTACCTCAGTGTTAGTGTATCTGCTACCTCACTGTTCGTGTATCTTGTACCTCACTGTTAGTGTATCTGTTACCTCACTGTTAGTGTATCTGGTCCCTCACTGTTAGTGCATCTGGTACCTCGCTGTTAGTGTATCTGGTACCTCACTGTTAGTGTATCTTGTACCTCGCTGTGAGTGTATCTGGTACCTCGCTGTTAGTGTATCTGATAACTCACTGTTAGTGTATCTGGTACCGCACTGTTAGTGTATCTGGTACCTCAGTGTTAGTGTATCTGGTACCTCATTGTTAGTGTATCTGGTACCTCGCTCTTCGTTTATCTGGTACATCACTGTTAGTGTATCTGGTACCTCGCTGTTCATGTATCTGGTACCTCGCTGTTTGTGTATCTGGTACCTCACTGTTAGTGTATCTGATACCTCGCTGTTAGTGTATCTCGTACCTGGCTGTTAGTGTATCTGGTACCTCACTGTTAGTATATCTGGTACCTCACTGTTAGTGTATCTGGTACCTCGCTGTGAGTGTATCTGGTACCTCGCTGTGAGTGTATCTGGTAACTCGCTGTTAGTGTATCTGGTACCTCGCTGTTAGTGTATCTGGTACCTCGCTGTTAGTGTATCTGGTACCTCACTGTTAGTGTATCTTGTACCTCGCTGTGAGTGTATCTGGTACCTCGCTGTTAGTGTATCTGATAACTCACTGTTAGTGTATCTGTACCTCAGTGTTAGTGTATCTGGTACCTCACTGTTAGTGTATCTGGTACCTCAGTGTTAGTGTATCTGGTACCTCACTGTTAGTGTATCTGGTACCTCGCTGTTCGTGTATCTGGTACATCACTGTTAGTGTATCTGGTACCTCGCTGTTAGTGTATCTGGTACCTCGCTGTTAGTGTATCTGGTACCTCACTGTTAGTGTATCTGGTACCTCACTGTTAGTGTCCCTGGTACTTCACTGTTAGTGTATCTGGTACCTCACTTTTAGTGTATCTGGTACCTCACTGTTAGTGTATCTGGTACCTCACTCTTCGTGTATCTGGTACCTCGCTGTTAGTGTATCTTGTACCTCACTGTTAGTGTATCTGGTACCTCACTGTTAGTGTATCTGGTACCTCACTGTTAGTGTATCTGATACCTCGCTGTTAGTGTATCTCGTACCTGGCTGTTAGTGTATCTGGTACCTCACTGTTAGTATATCTGGTACCTCACTGTTAGTGTATCTGGTACCTCGCTGTGAGTGTATCTGGTACCTCGCTGTGAGTGTATCTGGTAACTCGCTGTTAGTGTATCTGGTACCTCGGTGTTAGTGTATCTGGTACCTCACTGTTAGTGTATCTTGTACCTCGCTGTGAGTGTATCTGGTACCTCGCTGTTAGTGTATCTGATAACTCACTGTTAGTGTATCTGTACCTCAGTGTTAGTGTATCTGGTACCTCATTGTTAGTGTATCTGGTACCTCAGTGTTAGTGTATCTGGTACCTCACTGTTAGTGTATCTGGTACCTCGCTGTTCGTGTATCTGGTACATCACTGTTAGTGTATCTGGTACCTCGCTGTTAGTGTATCTGGTACCTCGCCGTTAGTGTATCTGGTACCTCACTGTTAGTGTATCTGGTACCTCGCTGTTAGTGTATCTGGTACCTCGCTGTTAGTGTATCTGCTACCTCACTGTTCGTGTATCTTGTACCTCACTGTTAGTGTATCTGGTACCTCACTGTTAGTGTATCTGGTCCCTCACTGTTAGTGCATCTGGTACCTCGCTGTTAGTGTATCTGGTACATCGCTGTTAGTGTATCTGGTACCTCGCTGTTAGTATATGTGGTACCTCGCTGTTAGTGTCCCTGGTACCTCACTGTTAGTGTATCTGGTACCTCACTGTTAGTGTATCTGGTACCTCACTGTTAGTGTATCTGGTACATCGCTGTTAGTGTATCTGGTACCTCACTGTTAGTGCATCTGGTACCTCACTGTTAGTGTATCTGGTACCTCACTGTTAGTGTATCTGGTACCTCACTTTTAGTGTATCTGGTACCTCACTGTTAGTGTATCTGGTACCTCGCTGTTAGTGTATCTGGTACCTCACTGTTAGTGTATCTGGTACCTCACTGTTAGTGTATCTGGTACCTCACTGTTAGTGTCCCTGGTACTTCACTGTTAGTGTATCTGGTACCTCACTTTTAGTGTATCTGGTACCTCACTGTTAGTGTATCTGGTATCTCACTCTTCGTGTATCTGGTACCTCGCTGTTAGTGTATCTGGTACCTCACTCTTCGTGTATCTGGTACCTCGCTGTTAGTGTATCTTGTACCTCACTGTTAGTGTATCTGGTACCTCACTGTTAGTGTATCTGGTACCTCACTGTTAGTGTATCTGGTACCTCACTGTTAGTGTATCTGGTACCTCACTGTTAGTGTATCTGGTACCTCACTGTTAGTGTATCTGGTACCTCACTGTTAGTGTATCTGGTACCTCACTGTTAGTGTATCTGGTACCTCATTGTTAGTGTATCTGGTACCTCACTGTTAGTGTATCTGGTACCTCATTGTTAGTGTATCTGGTACCTCGCTGTGAGTGTATCTGGTACCTCATTGTTAGTGTATCTGGTACCTCACTGTTAGTGTATCTGGTACCTCATTGTTAGTGTATCTGGTACCTCACTGTTAGTGTATCTGGTACCTCATTGTTAGTGTATCTGGTACCTCACTGTTAGTGTATCTGGTACCTCACTGTTAGTGTATCTGGTACCTCACTGTTAGTGTATCTGGTACCTCATTGTTAGTGTATCTGGTACCTCGCTGTGAGTGTATCTGGTACCTCACTGTTAGTGTATCTGGTACCTCACTGTTAGTGTATCTGGTGCCTCACTGTTAGTGTATCTGGTACCTCGCTGTAAGTGTATCTGGTACCTCACTGTTAGTGTATCTGGTACCTCACTGTTAGTGTATCTGGTACCTCACTGTTAGTGTATCTGGTACCTCACTGTTAGTGTATCTGGTACCTCACTGTTAGTGTATCTGGTACCTCACTGTTAGTGTATCTGGTACCTCACTGTTAGTGTATCTGGTACCTCACTGTTGGTGTATCTGGTACCTCACTGTTAGTGTATCTGGTACCTCATTGTTAGTGTATCTGGTACCTCGCTGTGAGTGTATCTGGTACCTCACTGTTAGTGTATCTGGTACCTCACTGTTAGTGTATCTGGTACCTCACTGTTAGTGTATCTGGTACCTCACTGTTAGTGTCCCTGGTACTTCAATGTTAGTATATCTGGTACCTCACTGTTAGTGTATCTGGTACATCGCTGTAAGTGTATCTGGTACCTCACTGTTAGTGTATCTGGTACTTCACTGTTAGTGTATCTGGTACATAGAAAGATAGAAAATAGGTGCAGGAGTAGGCCATTCAGCCCTTCCAGCCTGCACCGCCATTCAATGAGTTCATGACTGAACATGAAACTTCAGTACCCCCTTCCTGCTTTCTCGCCATAACCCTTGATCCCCCGAGTAGTAAGGACTTCATCTAACTCCCTTTTGAATATATTTAGTGAATTGGCCTCAACTACTTTCTGTGGTCGAGAATTCCACAGGTTCACCACTCTCTGGGTGAATAAGTTTCTCCTCATCTCGGTCCTAAATGGCTTACCCCTTATCCTCAGACTGTGACCCCTGGTTCTGGACTTCCCCAACATTGGGAACATTCTTTCTGCATCTAACCTGTCTAAACCCGTCAGAATTTTAAACGTTTCTATGAGGTCCCCTCTCATTCTTATCTGGTACCTCACTGTTAGTGTATCTGGTACCTCGCTGTGAGTGTATCTGGTAACTCGCTGTGAGTGTATCTGGTACCTCGCTGTTAGTGTATCTGGTACCTCGCTGTTAGTGTATTTGGTACCTCGCTGTTAGTGTATCTGGTACCTCACTGTTAGTGTATCTGTTACCTCGCTGTTAGTGTATCTGGTACCTCGCTGTTAGTTTCCCTGGTACCTCGCTGTTAGTATATCTGGTACCTCACTGTTAGTGTATCTGGTACATCGCTGTAAGTGTATCTGGTACCTCGCTGTAAGTGTATCTGATACCTCGCTGTTAGTGTATCTCGTACCTGGCTGTTAGTGTATCTGGTACCTCACTGTTAGTATATCTGGTACCTCACTGTTAGTGTATCTGGTACCTCGCTGTGAGTGTATCTGGTAACTCGCTGTTAGTGTATCTGGTACCTCGCTGTTAGTGTATCTGATACCTCGCTGTTAGTGTATCTCGTACCTGGCTGTTAGTGTATCTGGTACCTCACTGTTAGTATATCTGGTACCTCTCTGTTAGTGTATCTGGTACCTCGCTGTGAGTGTATCTGGTAACTCGCTGTTAGTGTATCTGGTACCTCGCTGTTAGTGTATCTGGTACCTCGCTGTTAGTGTATCTGGTACCTCGCTGTTAGTGTATCTGGTACCTCGCTGTGAGTGTATCTGGTAACTCGCTGTTAGTGTATCTGGTACCTCACTGTTAGTGTATCTGGTATCTCACTGTTAGTGTATCTGTTACCTCACTGTTAGTGTATCTGGTACCTCGCTGTTAGTGTATCTGGTACCTCGCTGTTCGTGTATCTGGTACCTCACTGTTAGTGTATCTGGTACCTCACTGTTAGTGTATCTGGTATCTCACTGTTAGTGTATCTGTTACCTCACTGTTAGTGTATCTGGTACCTCACTGTTAGTGTATCTGGTACCTCACTGTTAGTGTATCTGGTACCTCACTGTTAGTGTATCTGTTACCTCACTACTGTCCATCACCGTGCTGTCAGCTATTGATTATGTAAATGATATTGTGCCATCAAGATTCATATGTTGTATATTGAACTCAAGCAAAGATATTGGATGAGACACTTTATTTACCGAATTTCAGAATCCTCGCTACACTGCACATTTGTATCAGATCAGAAGCAGGTTTTCTAAGTTTCGGGAACTTGTCACCAAATGACGACAGGTGATTGACCTGAAACGGTCACTGTGTTTCTCTCTCCTCTGATGCTGCCTGACTTGTTGATTATCCCTTGGATTTTCTATTTTTATTTCAGACGTTCATCGTCCACAGTATTTTGCTGTTGTGTTCACCGAATGCTCGCCATGTTTACTTACACACAGTGCGAAGAACAAATCCTGACAGATCATACACATCTTCTTAAATCACTGAAATATCTCCTATTTTCTATGTTTCTCCTATTTTCTATATTTCTATAAAGGGCATCCAGGGGTATGAGGGAAAAGCGGGGTATGGTGTTGAGATAGAGGATCAGCCTTGATCATATTGAATGGTGGTGCAGACTCGAAGGGCCGAATGGCCCACTCCTGGTCCTATTTTCTATGTTTCCATGTTTCGAATCATTCAGTTCCAGCCAGTGCCTCATGTTCCACATTCTCCAGTTCTGCATTACTGCCACTGCTTCTGATGGTTGGAACAGATTTATCCGGGTCATTTTCATTCTCACTAAATGCTCATTCAGTCAGATTTCCAGACATTTATTTGCAATCTTTGTTTTGAGTTTACAATTGCCTCTCATGTCTGTCTGCCACAGCTCAGTGGGTCTCTCAGTGAGAATCGGAGTAATTCTCTATTGTACCCTGCTTTCATTCAGCATAAAGAATGTCAGCTGATTGTAACTGAAGTATTAATGATCAAACAATCCTTTGATATTTTTCCATCTAATATACGATGCACAAGTTGGAAACCAGCATGTGAAAGAAAACAAGAATAACTCATATCCATTTGTGTTCAGATACTTTACAGAAACATTGGGCAGCACTTTACCTGTGGAATAAGTCGTCCGATTTCGATGCTAAAACAAAGCATTTCGTTGGACATTCCCTGGTCAATGATAACCATTTATTTTATTCAGAGTCCATTCTTTGCCATGTTATTCGGAAATTCTTACTTTCAATGAGCGACAATTTCAACAAAAAGGTGTAAAGCTCATTGTTCAATACACTTCCTGCAGCCCAGTTATCTTTCTAACTGCTGTACATTTGTATTTAATAACCTAACATCGTCATATTAGCTTCATACATTTTAAGTAGAACCACCTGTAATTATTGCACGCCACAATTGCAGTCGATGTTTATTTCTGTTACACTCACTTTCAGTTCTAATTAGAATCCATATCCTCAGCAGGAGCAAGAATACAATGAGGGTCTCCCTCCCTCTCCCCCCATCACCGCCCCCTCCCACCAACACAGCGGCACAGAAGTGAATCTCACCGCTCTCGGTGCTGACTGATCCCGGGACACGAAGGCTTCCTGAGAGGTTCTTGACCCGTGTGTCCCTGTTACCTTGGGCAGTGTTGTTGCCTGCTGAGCTAAAGGTAGATCTATCATTTAATGTCTCATTGATCAAACATCTGTTCATTTCATGTTGTCTTTATCCCCATTTCATTTATTGATTCCTTATTATTTTTGCAATAAACACTGCATTCATTTCCTCAGGTACGAGAATTAGATTATATCATTTCATGTCACTAATGATTTTCAGATTGCAGACCGAATCCCATCAATCTTCTGCTCTTGCTCCCAGCCTGATGTTTAATTTAACTGGTTATTTCCTTTCCTCACAGTGAACTTAGTGACGATAATGATCCTGTCCCGGGGAAAGTGTGGACTCTCCAAATGTGTCACTCGTTACCTGGTGGCCATGGCAACAGCGGATCTACTGGTGGTGATCCTGGATCTGATACTGAGGCACATTCCGATTCGTTATAGGGAACAGTTTATTTTCGTGTATTCCATCCCCCTGTGTAATATCCACGCCATCCTGCTCTATGCAGCCACAGACTGTTCTGTCTGGTTCACCATCACTTTCACCTTCGATCGATTTGTGGCCATTTGTTGCCAGAAGCTGAAAACTAAATATAGCACCGAGAGAACGGCGGCTGTGGTTCTGGGAACAGTGACTGTGCTGAGCTGTTTAAAGAACATACCCTGGTATTTTATGTTCATGAGTATGTATGTGCTAGGTAACAACCCCTGGTTTTGTGATGTGTATGACACTAATTATGCATCACTGGGCTGGGGAGCATTCGAACTACTTCATTATATTCTAACCCCGTGTGTCCCATTTATTCTGATCCTGCTGCTCAATGCTCTCACTGTCAGACACATTTTACTGGCCAGCAGAGCTCGCAGGAGACTCCGGGGTCACAGCAGTGGGGAGAGTCCCAGAGACCCCGAGATGGAGAGTCGCAGGAAATCCATGATTTTATTGTTTGTTATCTCGGGGAATTTCATCCTGCTATGGGCAATATATATGGTGGCTCTTGTGACAAACCGGATTGGTTGGATTACACAACATATAGATTTCCCTATGTTTGCAACTGAACTGGAATACATGCTGCAGCAGCTGAGTTGCTGTACAAACACTGGGATTTACGCCGTGACACAGACTAAGTTCCGGGAGCAGTGGAAGAATGTGCTGAAATATCCCTTTGTTGTAATTGTAAAATGCATTCAACGATAAGAAGCAGCAGAGACTTTACAGCCTCAGAACTCAATGCCACCAGATAATGGGGGGGAAATCCCGGTTGGGGGCTTCCTTCGGACAAATGCCTCCGACCGGAGGATATTTTACGTAAACCTTCGATTCCCATCCGAGACCTTCATTCCATGTGTAGCGTTAGGGAAATGGCCTTCCCCATACGTACAGTAAAGCTGGAGTCACATGGGCCTGAAGCACCAATCACGCTGCAGTATTCTCAGTGATAATAATGGCAACTCGCTTTTTCAGAGTTCCCATTATTATCAATGTGAATAAACACCTCAATATTGAAAAGCAACAGAATAAATTAAAAAACACCTCACATATTTAAAATTAATTGAAATTAAAGTCAATTAAATGTTTTGGAAAAAAAAATATTTTTTGGAATTTTTTTTAACATGTTTCAATAAGGTTTAAAATAAATGATCCTTGGTGGAAAGGGTTTTTACTGTAAAAATATGTATTTCAGTTTATTTTTGATATGTTTTAGAACTCTTACACTGGTAAAAGTAATGTATCGACCTGCTTTTACCTGGTTTAAGAGTTTGAAGGACATTCTCTGGGCATGATTTGGGCAAATGACCCAATCTCACCCACACAAATGGTCTTCTCCCCGGGATATGGAGAATCCATATGGAGAAATCTTTGACAGATCGGAAAAGCCGGTTTCCGGGGCATGTACACTTGGGCCTGACCTGGTGAGGCCGGAATTTAAGGCCCATTGTGTCCGAGTCACTCTCACTCATGGTGAATATTATCACACTCACTCACACACTGTCTACACAGGGCTCCCTGGGCGGGGAGTGACAATCTGTCAGGATCCTCTGCAAGGTCAGCAGTGACCTGCAAAAGGATGGCACCCCCTAAAGTACCACCTAAAGTAGCTGGTCTCCCGCCTGCACTAAGGTGGCGACATCCGTTGCCTAGACAATGGGGTAGTGTTCCTCAGGACCACTCCCTGCCTCACATATGGATGTTCTCACTCGCGCTCGGCACAGCATATACAGCTCTGGTACCCAGCACAAAGCTGGCGGCAGGATCTATTCCCATTGGCTGGTTGATGTCACTGACCTTCCCCTTCCCAGAAGTGAGGCCAGGTGATTTACAGCGAGAGTCGAGGTCAGCAGCAGATAGAGGTTTGTTCACCAAAGCAGTGAGTGAGTGGCTAGGGGGAGCCACTCGGCCCGGCCCTGCACCAATCCCCACAACCCAGCATGGTAAGGAGGAGGTCCAACACCAGGTACGATGGCAGCTCCTGTCGGCCAGGCTTTACATCAGTGCCTGAATCTGACTGCAAGAGACCTATGTCTGTCTTCACTAATCGTTTTCTCTTCACATATCTGTGGAAGCTTTTGCAGTAAATAGGAGCACGATTAGTCCATTGAGCCCCTCGAGCCTGCTCTGCCATGCAAGATCATGGCAGATGGAGGCTTGTAATAAATGCACCGAAAGAATCCTGGGCGATTTTAACCTACATATTGATTGGACAAAGCAAATTGGCCAGCGTAGCCCCGAGGAAGAGTTCATAGAGTGTATCCTGGATGGTTTCCTTGAACAGCATATTGCGGATCCAACCAGCGAGCAGGCTATCTTAGATCTGGTGCAGTGAAATGAATGACCATAACATGGTTCAATTTGAAATTCTGTTGGGCGGTGAGTAAGTTAGTTCTCAAACCAGTGACCTAAGCTTAAATTATTGAGAAAACAAAGGTATGAGGGCAGAGTTGGCTAAAGTGGACTGGGAAAATAGATTAAAGTACGGGACGGTTGATGATCAGTGGTAGACATTTAAGGAGATATTTCTTAACTCGCAACTAAAATATATCGCAATGAGATGGAAAGACTATAAGAGAAGGGACAACCATCCGTGCCTAACTGAGGAAATAAGGGATGGCATCACATTGAAAACAAGGGCCTGCAATGGGCCAAGATCAGTGGGAGACCAGAGGATTGGGAAACGTTTAAAAGCCAGCAAAGAACAAATACAAAATTGACAAAGAGAGGGAAGATAGAGTATGAAAGTAAACAAGCACGAAATATAAAAACACAGTAAGAGTTTCTACAGGTACATAACAAGGAAAAGAGTGGCTAAAGTAAATGTTCCTCTCCTGCAGGATGAGACTGGGGAATGGTAGAGACATTCAACAAATATATTGTATCCGTCTTCACTGTAGAAGCCACTGAAACACCCCAATAGTGGATAAGCAAGGGGCTGTAGGGAGGTTGGAACTTCATACAATCACTATCGCTAATGAAGTAGTATTCAGTAAAATAATGGGACTAAAGGCGTACAAGTCCCCTGTGTCATGTATTTAACCATCTTGTAATGATTTGGTCATGTAACTGTAACTCATGCACACTGTACCTGTACCCTAGAAATGCACACCCTGACCACAGGGGGTCCACTTGCGGGAGACACTCCTCACCTGGGTTTCCAGGTATAAAAGGGCAAGTCCCACCCAGGGTCAGTACTCCTTGGTCCTGCCAATAAAGGTGAAGGTCACAGAGTGACCGTGTCTGATATATCCATGCCTCGTGTGAGTTTGTAGTAAGGTGCAGGGACACTACATTTGGCGACGAGAAACGGGAATCACCGAACCACGAGGATGGCCACCGGTGGCACAGAGGAACGTTACTGTGTGGGTGAGGACTGGGATGACTTTGTGGAAAGACTCCAGCAGAGCTTTGTCACAAAGGACTGGCTGGAAGAGACAGCGGCTGACAAGCGGAGGGTGCATCTACTGACCAGCTGTGGTCCACAGACGTATGCATCTACTGACCAGCTGTGGTCCACAGACGTATGCATCTACTGACCAGCTGTGGTCCACAGACATATGCATCTACTGACCAGCTGTGGTCCACAGACGTATGCATCTACTGACCAGCTGTGGTCCACAGACGTATGCATCTACTGACCAGCTGTGGTCCACAGACGTATGCATCTACTGACCAGCTGTGGTCCACAGACGTATGCGCTGATGAAAGACCTGCTCGCACCCCAAAAACCGGCGGACAAGTCTTTTGAAGAGCTCAGCCAGCTGATCAGTGAGCATCTCAAGCCGGCAAGTAGTGTACACATGGCCTACACCGGTTCTACTCTCACCGGCACCGGGAGGGACAAAACGTCTCGGACTTCGTGGCGGACCTGCAGTGCTTGGTCAGTTTCTGTAAGTTCTCTGATGCCTGCAGGGGGAGATATTAAGGGACTTTTGCCATCGAGAGCATTAATCATGCCAGCATTTTCAGGAAGCTCATAGAGACCAAGGACTTGACTTTAGAAGGGGCGGCATTGAAAGCTCAGACCTTTATGGCAGGGGAAGAGGAGACCAAGCTAATTTACGCCCGCAACCCTGGTCCCAACGTGGCGATGGACCAGGGAGTTAACATGGTGAAAACTGCTCGGGACCCCGCAGGCAGGCAAGGGCATTTTGAAACCACCCAGGCAGCAACAGGCTCTAGGGTGGGCCTGCAACAAGGACAATGGAGAGGGGATTGGCAATTCACGCCATCTCGAGGAACAATGCGTCCCGCGATGGGACCATTAACACCCACCATCAGAGTGCTTAGAAACAGCCAAATGGGCAATCAAAGGGGAATGCCGGGTAATAGTCCCTTTGTTAACCGCAATCTCAATCTCAGCTCATGCTGGAGATGTGGGGGGTAGACACAATGCAAGAAGCTGCAGATTCCAGCAATATACCTGTAGGATTTGTAATATCAGTGGACACTTGGCCAGGATGTGCAAAAAGGCAGTAGCGAGGCTAATCTGCGAGACAGAGGAACCAGACGAGGGATCTGCAATGCAGGATGATGCCTGGGGTAAAGCCATGGATGCTGAAGTTCAGCGGGTTCACGTGGCTGACGTCCACAGCTCATACACTAAACGTCACCCATGATGATGCAAGTCTTACTGAATGGCATCCCGGTGCACATGGAGCTGGATACGGGAGTGAGCCAGTCACTCATGAGTGCCCAACAATTTAAGAGACTATGGCCACACAGAGCTAGCAGGCCCAAACTGGAACGCATTGAGACGCAGCTACGGACTTACACCAAAGAGATCATCCCAGTGCTGGGCAGTGCAAACTTGGTGGTAACATATAATGGATCACAGAACCGGCTGCCACTCTGGGTCGTCCCGGGAAATGGCCCCGTGCTTTTGGGGAGGAGTTGGCTAGCTGGGATGAAATGGAAATGGGGGAATGTGCACACCATTTCATCCGTGGAGCGAAGTTCATGCTCACAGGTCCTGCAAAAATTCAGGTCACTGTTTCAACCCAGTGTCAGAACGTTCAAGGGCACTAAAGTAGTGATACACATCACTCCAGACGCCAGACCAGTGCACCACAAGGCCAGAGCAGTGCCGTATGTGATGCATAAAAATATTGATTGTGAATTGGACAGGCTGCTCAGAGAGGGCATAATTTCGGCCGTTGAATTCAGCGACTGGGCCAGTCCCATCGTTCCTGTGTTTAAAGCAGACGGCTCGGTCAGGATTTGTGGCGACTACAAAGCCACCATCAACCGAGTGTCGCTGCAAGACCAATATCCGCTCCCGAGAGCGGAGGACCTTTTTGCCACGCTGGCAGGTTGTAAGCTGTTCACGAAGCTGGACCACACTTTGGCCGACATGACTCAGGAACAGACTGAAGAACCCAAGCTTCTGACCATCACGACACACAAGGGATTATTTATCTACAACAGGTGTCCGTTTGGCATTCGTTCGGCAGCAGCTATCTTTCAGAGAAACATGGAAAGTTTGCTCAAGTCCATCCCTGGAACGATTGTGTTCCAAGACGACATTCCCATAACGGGTCGAGACACCGAGGAACACCTCCACAACCTGGAGGAGATGCTACGCCGATTGGATCGGGTAGGCTTGCGGCTGAAAAAGGCCAAGTGTGTGTTTTTGACCCCAGAGGTCGAGTTTTTGGGCAGGAGGGTTGCTGTACACGGGATCAGGCCCACTGAATCAAAAACTGAGGTGATTCACCGGGCACCCAGGCCTGGAAACACGTCGGAGCTGTGATCATTCCTGGGACTTTTGAACTATTTCGGGAACTTTCTGCCGAACTGAAGCACATTGTTGGAGCCGTTACACATGTTCCTGCGTAAAGGTTGTGAATGGTTTTGTGGGGACTGTCAAGAACGGGCTTTCAATAAGGCGAGGAACTGCTGTGTTCCAACAAACTGTTGACTTTGTATGACGCCTGTAAAAAACTGGTTTTAACATGCGATGCGTCATCCTACGGGGTTGGGTGTGTGTTGCAGGGTAACGATGACGGCCAACTCCAACCAGTGGCTTACACCTCCAGGTCGCTCTCCCAGGCAGAGCGTGGATACAGCGCGGTCAAGAAGGAGGCACTCGCGTGTGTGTACGGTGTGAAAAAGATGCACCAGTACCTCTTCGGTAGACGGTTCGAGCTAGAGACGGACCACAAGCCGTTAACATCCCTGTTGTCCGACAGCAAGGCTGTCAATGCTAATGCATCAGCTCACATACAGCGCTGGGCCCTCACACTGGCTGCGTATGACTACACCATACGGCACCGGCCAGGCACCGAAAACTGCGCTGACGCACTCAGCAGGCTCCCACTGGCCACCACTGAGGGGGCGTCGGAGCAGAGCGCTGAGATAGTCATGGCCGTTGAGGCTTTTGACACTGCGGGCTCCCCCATCACAGCCCACCAGATCAAACTCTGGACCAACAGGGACCCCCTCCTATCCATGATAAAGAAATGTGTCCTGACTGGGGATTGTGCGCCCGCACACAGGGTGTGCCCCGAGGAGGTCAGACCGTTTCAGAGACGGATGGATGAACTCTCCATCCAAGCCGACTGCCTGTTATGGGGCAGCCAGGTAGTCATGCCCCAGAAAGGAAGGGAAGCGTTCATCAGGGAACTCCACAGCGAGCACCTGGCATCGTGTTAATGAAGGCCATTGCCCGGTCACATGTATAGTGGCCAGGGATTGACTCAGACCTGGAACACTGGGTTCGCAGGTGCACGACGTGTGCCCAGCTGGGCAATGCCCCCAGGGAGGCCCCACTCAGCCCGTGGTCCTGGCCCACCAGCCCATGGTCACGTATTCACGTAGACTACGCGGGCCCGTTCATGGGGAAAATGTTCCTGATCGTTGTCGATGCGTACTCGAAGTGGATCGAGTGCATCATATTAAACTCGTGCACGACATCCACCACCGTGGAGAGTCTGCGTATGGTTTTCGTGACCCACGGTTTGCCGGATATCCTGGTCAGCGACAATGGCCCGTGTTTTACCAGCCATGAGTTCCAGGAGTTTATGTTGGGCAATGGGATCAAGCACGTCCGGACAGCGCTATTCATGCCGGCCTCCAATGGCCAGGCGGAACGGGTGGTTCAAGTCATAAAGCAGGGCATGCTACGTATCCAGGGTCCCACCCTTCAGTACCACCTATCGCGCCTCCTGCTGGTCTACAGGTCCCGCCCGCACTCGCTCACGGGAGTCCCGCCAGCGGAACTCCTCATGAAACGCACGCTCAAGACGCAGCTGTCCCTCATTCACCCAGACCTGGCAGACATTGTTGAGGGCAAGCGCCAGTCCCAAACCGAGCTCCATGATCGAGGCTCAAGGGGGAGGTGTATAGAAATAGATGACCCGGTATTTGTTCTTAACCATGCTTTGGGACCCAAGTGGCTTGAGGGCACCGTAATTGGCAAAGAAGGAAATAGAGTCATGGTGGTCAGACTAAACAATGGGCAGATATGCCGCAAACACTTGGACCAAGTAAAGACAAGGTTCAGTGCAGACACGGAGGAACCTGAAGAAGAGCATGATGGGATAGCACCCACACCACTGCCAGCGCACGAGCAACAAAGACAGCCCTCAGCATGCACAGTCCCTGCGGCCAGCCCGGACAGGCCGGAATCACCTCAAGTGACAGAGACACGTGCTGAGGCTCAGCCACCAGAGCCACAACTGCAGCGCTCCACGAGAGAGCGCAGACCACCCGATAGACTTAACCTCGGAAACTAAAAGTCTCAAGGGGGGAGGTGATGTCATGTATTTAACTATCTTGCAATGACATAGTCATGTAACTGTAACTCATGCACCCTGTACCTGTACCCTAGAAATGCACACCCTGACCACAGGGGGTGAACTTGCGGGAGACACTCCTCACCTGGGTTTCCAGGTATAAAAGGGGAGGTCCCACCCAGGGTCAGCACTCCTTGGTCCTGGGAATAAAGTGAAGGTCACAGAGTGACCGTGACTGATATATCCATGCCATGTGTGAGTTTGTAGTAAGGTGCAGAGACACTACACCCTGGACCTGACGCCTACATCTTCGGAGAAGTAGCGGCAGCAATAGTGGATGCTTTGGTTGTAATCGACCAAAATTCCCTGGATTCTGAGGCGGTCGCAGTGGATTGCAAAACCGCAAATGTAACGCCCCTATTTAAAAAAGGATGCAGAACAAAAGCATTAATCATACTCCCTATATTCAAATCTAAATTGTTGATATATACTGCAAAAAGCAAGGGACCCAGTACTGAGCCCTGCGGAACCCCACTGGAAACATCCTTCCAGTCACAAAAACATCCATCAACCATTACCCTTTGCTTCCTACCTCCAAGCCAATTTTGGAGCCACCTTGCAATTATAAATTCACCTGACTCCGACCGCAAGGGACCTACGTTTGTCTTCACTAATCTTTTTCTCTTCACATATCTATAGAAGCTTTTGCAGTCAGATTTTATGTTCCCGGCAAGCCTCTTCTCGTACTCTATTTTCATACCTCTCAATTAAACCCTTTGTCCTCTGCTGAATCCTAAATTTCTCCCAGTCCTCAGGTTTGCTGCTTTTTCTGGCCAATTTCTAAGCCTCTTCCTTAGATTTAACACTATCCTTAATTTCCCTTGTTAGCCACGGTTGAGCCACCTTCCCCGTTTTATTTTTACTCCAGACAGTGTTGTACAATTGCAGAAGTTCATCCATGTGACCTTTAAATGTTTGCTATTGTCTATCCACTGTCAACCCTTTAAGCATCATTTGCCAGTCTATTCTAGCCAATTCACGCCTCAAACCATCGAAGTTACCTTTCCTTAAGTTCAGCACCCTAATTTCTGAATTAACTGTGTCACTCTCCATACTAATAAAGAATTCTACCATATTATGGTCACTATTCCCCAAGGGGCCTCCCACAACAAGACTGCTAATTAGTCCTTTTCATTACACATCACCCAGTCTAGGATGGCCAGCTCCTTGGTTGGTTCCTCGACATATTGGTCTAGAAAACCATCCCTAATACACTCCAGGAAATCCTCCTCCACCGCATTGCTACCAGTTTGGTTAACCCAATCAATATGTAGATTAAAGTCACCCATGATAACTGCTGTACCTTTATTGCATGCATCCCTAATTTCTTGTTTGATGCTGTCCCCAACATCACTACGACTGTTTGATGGTCTGTACACAACTCCCACTAGCGTTTTCTGCCCCTTGGTATTCCGTAGCTCCACCCATTTACAGGCCTGTCAGCCTAACGTCAGAGTTGGGAAAACTATTGGAAAAAATGCTAAAAGACAGGATAAATCTGCATTTGGATAGGCAAGGATTGATTCGGAACAGTCAGCACTGATTTGTTAAAGGAAGATCCTGTTTGACTAACCTGATTGACTTTTTTGAGGCAGTAACCAAGAGGGTCGATGAGGGCAGTGTGTACGATGTAATACATATGGACTTTAGCAAGGCTTTTGATAGGTCCCACATGGTAGACTGGTCATGAAGGTTAAAGCCCATGGGATACAGGGCAAAGTGGTAAGTTGGATCCAAAATTGGCTTGGAGGCAGGAAGCAAAGGGTAATGGTTGATGGATGTTTTTGTGACTGTAAGGATGTTTCCAGTGGGGTTCCGCAAGGCTCAGTACTGGTTCCCTTGCTTTTTGTGGCATATATCAATGATTTAGATTTGAATATCGGGAGTAGGATTAAGAAGTTTGCAGACAATGCTAAAATTGGCTGTGTGGTTGATAATGAAGAGGAAAGTCATGGGCTGCAGGAGGATATCAATCGAATGGTCAGCTGGGCAGAGCAGTGGCAAATGGAATTTAATTCAGAGAAGTGTGAGAAAGGTGGAAACATCGAAATTAGTTGCAGGAGTAGGCCATTCGTCCCTTCGAGCCTGCACCGCCATTCAATAAGATCATGGCTGATCATTCCCTCAGTACCCCACCCCTGCTTTCTCTCCATACCCCTTGCTCCCTTTGGCTGTAAGGTCCCCATCCAACTCCCTTTTGAATATATCGAACGAACTGACTTCAACAACTTTCTGCGGTAGAGAATTCCACAGATTCACCACTCTCTGAGTGAAGAAGTTTCTCCTCATCTCGGTCCTAAATGGCTTACCCCTTATTCTTAGACTGTGACCTCTGGTTCTGGAACTCCCCAGCAATGGGAACATTCTTCCTGCATCTAACCTGTCTAATCTCGTCAGAATTTTATATGTTTCTATGAGATCCCCTCTCATTCTTCTAAACTCCAGTGGATACAAACCCAATTGATCCAGTCTCTCCACATATGTCAGTTCTGACATCCCAGGAATCAGTCTGATGAAACTTTGCTGTACTCGTTCAATAGCAAGAACATCCTTCCTCAGATCAGGAGACCAAAACTGAACACAATATTCCAGGTGTGGCCTCACCAATGTTCTGTACAACTGCAGTCAGACCTCCCTGCTCCGACACACAAATCCTCAAACTATGAAGGCCAACATACCATTTGCCTTCTTCACCGCCTGCTGTACCTGCATGCCAACCTTCAGTGACTGATGAACCATGACACCCAGGTCTCGTTGCACCTCCCCTTTTCTTAATCTGTCACCATTCAGATAATATTCTGTCTTCCAGTTTTTGCCCCCAAAATGGATAACCTCACATTTATCCACATTATACTGCACCTGCCATGCATTTGCCCACTCACCTAACCTGTCCAAGTTAACCTGCAGCCTCTTAGCATCCTCGTCACAGCTCACACCACCTCCCATCTTAGTGTTATCTGCAAAATTGGAGATATTACACTCAATTCCTCCATCTAAATCATTGATGTATATTGTAAATAGCTGGGGTCCCAGCACTGAGCCCTGTGGCACTCCACTAATCACTGCCTGCCATTCTGAAAAGGACCCGTTTACCCTGACTCTCTGCTTCCTGTCTGCCAACCAGTTCTCTATCCACGTCAATACATTGTCCCCAATACCATGTGCATTAATTTTCCACACTAATCTCTTGTGTGGGACTTGTCAAAAGCCTTTTGAAAGACCAAATACACCACATCCACTGGTTCTCCCTTGTCCACTCGACTACTTACATTCTCAAAAAATTCTAGAAGATTTGTCGAGCATGATTTCCCTTTCATAAATCCATGCTGACTTGGACCGATCCTATCACTGCTTTCCAAATGGGCTGCTATTTCATTTTTAATAATTAATTCCAACTTTTACCCCACCACCGATGTCAGGCTAACCAGTTTATAATTACCAGTTTTCTCTCTCCCTCCAGTCCATAGGAACGAATCCAGAGTTAATAGAATGTTGGGAAATGATCACCAATGCACCTACTAATTCTAGGGCCACTCCCTTAAGTACTCTGGGATGCAGCCTGTCAGGCCCTGGGGAATTATCGGCCTTCAATCCCATCAATTTCCCGAACACAATTTCCTGGCTAATAAGAATTTCCTTCAGTTCCTCCTTTTCACTAGACCCTCGAACCCCTAGTATTTCCAGAAGGTTATATGTCTTCCTTAGTGAAGACAGGACCAAATTATTTGTTCAATTGGTCTGCCATTTCTTTGTTCCCCATTATAAATTCACCTGATTCTGACTGCAAAGAACCTATGTTGGTTTTCATTCATCTTTATCTCTTCACATATCTATAGAAGCTTTTGAAGTCAGTTTTTATGCTCCCTGCAAGCTTCCTCTCATACTCTATTTTCCCCTCCTAATTAGACAATTTGTCCTCCTCTGCTGAATTCTAAATTTCTCCCAGTCCTCAGGTTTACTACTTTTTCTGGCCAATTTATAAACATCTTCCTTGGAGATTAACACTATCCCTAATTTCCCTTGTTAGCCACGGTTGAGCTACCTTCCCTGTTTTATTTTTACTCCAGACAGGGATGTGCAATTGTTGAAGTTCATCCATGTAATCTATAAATGTCTGGCATTGCCTGTCCACTGTCAACCCTTTACGTATAATTTGCCAGTCTATCCAAGCCAATCATCGAAGTTACCTTTCCTTAAGTTCAGGACCCTAGTCTCTGAATTAGCTATGTCACTCTCCATCTTAACAAATAATTCTACCATATTATGGTCACTCTTCCCCAAGAGGCCTCGCACAACAAGATTGCTAATTAATCCTCTCTCATTACACATCACCCAGTCTAGGATGGCCAGCTCTCTCGTTGGTTCCTCGACATATTGGTCTTGAAAACCATCCCTAATACACTCCAGGAAATCCTCCTCCATCGCATTGCTACCAGTTTAGTTAGCTCAATCTATATGTAGATTAAAGTCGCATGATAAATGCTGTACCTTTATTGCACGCATCCCTAATTTCCTGTTTGATGCCATCCCCAACCTCACTACTATTGTTTGGTGGTCTGTACATAACTGCCACTCGCGTTTTCTGCCCTTTGGTATTCCGCAGCTCTACCCATACAGATTCCACATCATCCAGGCTAATGTCCCTTCTTACTATTGCGTTAATTTCCTCTTTAACCAGCAACGCCACCCCACCTCCTTTTCCTTTCTGTCTAACCTTCCTGAATGCTGAATACCCCTGGATGTTGAGTTCCCAGCCTTGGTCACCCTGGAGCCATGTCTCCGTAATCCCAATTATATCATAATCGTTAATAGCTGCCTGTGCAGTTAACTCATCCACCTTATTACGAATACTCCTCGCATTGAGGCACAGAGCCTTCAGGCTTGTCTTTTTAACACCCTTTGTCCTTTTAGACTTTTTCTGCAATGTAACCGCTTTAGATTTTTGCCTTGGGTTCCTCTGCCCTCCACTTTTACTATTCTCCTTTCCATCTTTTGCTTCTGCCACCATTTTAATTCCCTCTGTCTCCCTGCATTGGTTCCCATCCCCCTGCCATATTAGTTTAACTCCTCCCCAACAGCACCAGCCAACACTCCCCCTCGGACATTGGTTCCAGTCCTGCCCAGGTGCAGACAGTCCGGTTTGTACTGGTCCCACCTCCCCCAGAACCGGTTCCAATGCCCCAGGAATTTGAACCCCTCCCTGCTGCACCACTGCTCAAGCCACGTATTCATCTGCGCTATCCTGCGGTTCCTACTCTGACTAGCACGTGGCACTGGTAGCAATCCTGAGATTACCACCTTTGAGGTCCTACTTTTTAATTTAACTCCTGGCTCCCTAAATTCAGCTTGTAGGACCTCATCCCGTTTTTTACCTTTATCGTTGGTACCTGTATGTACCACGACAACTGGCTGTTCACACTCCCCCTCCAGTATGCCTACAGCTGCTCCGAGACATCCTTGACCCTTGCACCAGGGAGGCAACATACCATCCTCGAGTCTCGGTTGCGACCGAAGAAACACCTTTCTATCCCCCTTTGATGCATTTTGTGAATGCTAATAAGGAAAGGGTATGTATACACATTAAGCGGTTGGCCACTTAATCATGTAGATGAACAAAGGGACCTTGGAGTGATTGTCCACAGATCCTTGAAAGTAGCAGGCCAGGTGGATAAGGTGGTTAAGAAGGCATACGGAATGCTTGCCTTTATTGGCCGAGGCATAGAATATAAGAGCAGGGAGGTTATGCTTAAATTGTATAATACTTTGGTTAGGCCACAGCTGGAGTACTGCGTGCAGTTCTGGTTGCCATATTGCAGGAAGGATTTGATTGTACCTGAGAGGGTGCAGAGGAGATTTACTAGGATGCTGCCTGGAATGGAGAATCTTAGTTATGAGGACAGATTGGATAGGCTGGGTTTGTTCTCATTGGAACGGAGGAGGTTGAGAGGAGACCTCATCGATGTCTACAAAATATTGAGGGGCCTGGACATAGTGGATAGTAAGGGTCTATTTCCATTGGTGGAGGGGTCTATTATGAGGGGGCATAGTTTTAAGGTGGTTGCTGGAAGGTTTAGAGGGGATTTGAGGGGGGCTTCTTTACACAGAGGGTTGTGGGGATCTGGAACTCGCTGCCTGGAAGATTGGTGGATGCAGAAACCCTCAGCACTTTTAAGAGATGGTTGGATGGGCACTTAAAGTGCAGTAACCTGCAGGGTTACAGACCTAGAGCTGGTCATTGGGATTAGACTGGATGACCTTTTGTTGGACGGTGCAGATATAATGGTAAGTACTGCAGGGAATAGAATACGGCCAGGGTGATCTCCTGGACTAGTGTCGATCGCCTGGATGTGTTGGAGAGGAATTTTCCCAGATTTTTTCTCCCTAAATTGGCCTGGGTTTTTATCTGGTTTTTGCCTCTCCCAGGAGATCACATGACTCCGGTTGGGGTGGAGTGTAGAATGTTTCAGTATAAGGGGTGTCACAGTTGTGTGAGGCAGACTGGTTGGGCTGGGTGCTCTTTGCCTTTCCGACATTGTTCATAGGTTTATATGTAACCTTCAGGGCTGCTGACCGAGGGCCGTGTGGCTCTTTGTCGGCCGGTGAGGACACGATGGGATGGAATGGCCTCCTTCTGTGCTGTAAATTTCTATGTTTCTATGTTGCTATGGAATTTAGGGTGAGAAGGGTGGACCCTGCAAGGGAACAGACTCTCTGGCTCCCAGGACAAATTGATCAAAGTGAGTGTTACCCATGGGAGCCAGCGCCAGATCCAGTCAATAAAGCGAACCATCTTGCCAGCTTCTGACTGGGGATTGCTGTTGGACTCAGCTATTGACTGGGTGAAGTCTCTGAGCCACACACCAGGCAGGTCCCAGAGACAATCCCCAGTCTGCACATACAAATGTACACCAAGACTGTCAGTAGATAAAGTCTGTCAGACAGAATAACCTGGCATGTTCCTGTCCCACCTCCCAGTAACACTATCTCTCGGAACATACAAAGAAACGTGGCCAATTCAGGAAAAGCCTCCGGGCAATTTGCTCTCCAACTGCCTGAGGCTCCAGGGACAGCACTGTTGCTCCGGTAACATCACAATCTAAAGTGTCCACTCACTCCCTGTAACTGGCAATGTCCTCTCAGAAACGTTTCAACTTCCCCTTTTAAAGGTCTGTAGTGAGCCCACACTCACCATATGAGCTCACACTCACTCTGAGTTCATGACCCTCCTGTCCTCCCTCAATCACTCCCTCCATGTAAATTCCTCAACCCATATTCACAGACACCTCCTTGTCCTTGCAATCTCTCGTTGCCTTGTTACTCCAACAGTGTCAATTACAGATGGGACCATCTCTGACCATTTCCTTGTATCGCTCTAGACCCACATGCCCCTTTCCCCAAGACAAACCTACTCCTTTCTGTATCTGCCCCTGGAATAAAACTCTCCCCAAACTCTCTTACAACTGCACTTATCAACTCAAAACGGTCCAACCTTTCGCCCTCTTTTAACAATGGCATTTCTGCAGTCACCGATCTGCTCAACCAGACCCTCACCACCACCTTTCATTCCCTAGTCCCTATTAAAAATAATACGCTCTCCAATGCTTGCTGTTACCCCTGGTACAACCCTCATCCCACTGCCCCGCTCACTCCACATAGCCCTGTATCAATCCCAAACTAATCCCACTGCCCCACTCTCTCCACATCGCCCTGTATCAATCCCAAACTAATCCCACTGCCCCGCTCTCTCCCCATAGTCCTGTATCAATCCCAAACTAATCCCACTGCCCCGCTCTCTCCCCATAGCCCTGTATCAATCCCAAACTAATCCCACTGCCCCACTCTCTCCCCAAAGCCCTGTATCAATCCCCAAACTAATCCCAATGCCCCACTCTCTCCACATAGCCCTGTATCAATCCCAAACTAATTCCACTGCCCCACTCTCTCCCCAAAGCCCTGTATCATTCCCCAAACTAATCCCAATGCCCCACTCTCTCCACATAGCCCTGTATCAATCCCAAACTAATCCCACTGCCCCACTCTCTCCCCAAAGCCCTGTATCAATCCCCAAACTAATCCCAATGCCCCACTCTCTCCACATAGCCCTGTATCAATCCCAAACTAATTCCACTGCCCCACACTCTCCCCATAGCCCTGTATCAATCCCCAAACTAATCCCACTGCCCCACTCTCTCCCCATAGCCCTGTATCAATCCCAAACTATTCCCACTGCCCCACTCTCTCCCCAAAGCCCTGTATCAATCCCAAACTAATCCCACTGCCCCACCCTCTCCCCATAGCCCTGTATCAATCCCAAACTAATCCCACTGCCCTGCTCTCTCCCCATAGCCCTGTATCAATCCCAAACTAATCCCACTGCCCCGCTCTCTCCCCATAGTCCTGTATCAATCCCAAACTAAACCCACTGCCCCAATCTCTGCCCATAGCCCTGTATCAATATCAAACTAATCCCACTGCCCCGCTCTCTCCCCATCGCCCTGTATCAATCCCAAACTAATCCCACTGCCCCGCTCTCTGCCCATAGCCCTGTATCAATCCCAAACTAATCCCACTGCCCCACTCTCTGCCCATAGCCCTGTATCAATCCCAAACTAATCCCACTGCCCCGCTCTCTCCCCATCGCCCTGTATCAATCCCAAACTATTCCCATTGCTCCGCTCTCTCCCCATAGCCCTGTATCAATCCCAAACTAATCCAACTGCCCCACTCTCTCCCCATAACTCTGTATCAATCTCCAAACTAATCCCACTGCCCTGCTCTCTTCCCTTAGCCTTGTATCAATCCCAAACTATTCCCAATGCCCCACTCTCTCCCCAAAGCCCTGTATCAATCCCAAACTAATCCCACTCCCCTGCTCTCTCCCCATAGCCCTGTATCAATCCCAAACTAATCCCACTGCCCCGCTCTCTCCACATAGCCCTGTATCAATCTCAAACTAATCCCACTGCCCCGCTCTCTCCCCACAGCCCTGTATCAATCCCAAACTAATCCCACTGCCCTGCTCTCTCCCCATAGCCCTGTTTCAATCCCAAACTAATCCCACTGCCCCACTCTCTCCACATCGCCCTGTATCAATCCCAAACTAATCCCACTGCCCCGCTCTCTCCCCATAGTCCTGTATCAATCCCAAACTAATCCCACTGCCCCGCTCTCTCCCCATAGCCCTGTATCAATCTCAAACTAAACCACTGCCCCACTCTCTCCCCAAAGCCCTGTATCAATCCCCAAACTAATTCCAATGCCCCACTCTCTCCACATAGCCCTGTATCAATCCCAAACTAATTCCACTGCCCCACACTCTCCCCATAGCCCTGTATCAATCCCCAAACTAATCCCACTGCCCCACTCTCTCCCCATAGCCCTGTATCAATCCCAAACTATTCCCACTGCCCCACTCTCTCCCCAAAGCCCTGTATCAATCCCAAACTAATCCCACTGCCCCACCCTCTCCCCATAGCCCTGTATCAATCCCAAACTAACCCCACTGCCCTGCTCTCTCCCCATAGCCCTGTATCAATCCCAAACTATTCCCACTGCCCCACTCTCTCCCCAAAGCCCTGTATCAATCCCAAACTAATCCCACTGCCCCACCCTCTCCCCATAGCCCTGTATCAATCCCAAACTAACCCCACTGCCCTGCTCTCTCCCCATAGCCCTGTATCAATACCAAACTAATCCCACTGCCCCGCTCTCTCCCCATAGTCCTGCATCAATCCCAAACTAAACCCACTGCCCCACTCTCTGCCCAGAGCCCTGTATCAATCCCAAACTAATCCCACTGCCCCGCTCTCTCCCCATCGCCCTGTATCAATCCCAAACTAATCCCACTGCCCCGCTCTCTGCCCATAGCCCTGTATCAATCCCAAACTAATCCCACTGCCCCACTCTCTGCCCATAGCCCTGTATCAATCCCAAACTAATCCCACTGCCCCGCTCTCTCCCCATCGCCCTGTATCAATCCCAAACTATTCCCATTGCTCCGCTCTCTCCCAATAGCCCTGTATCAATCCCAAACTAATCCCACTGCCCCACTCTCTCCCCATAACTCTGTATCAATCCCCAAACTAATCCCACTGCCCTGCTCTCTTCCCTTAGCCTTGTATCAATCCCAAACTTTTCCCAATGCCCCACTCTCTCCCCAAAGCCCTGTATCAATCCCAAACTAATCCCACTCCCCTGCTCTCTCCCCATAGCCCTGTATCAATCCCAAACTAATCCCACTGCCCCGCTCTCTCCACATAGCCCTGTATCAATCTCAAACTAATCCCACTGCCCCGCTCTCTCCCCACAGCCCTGTATCAATCCCAAACTAATCCCACTGCCCTGCTCTCTACCCATAGCCCTGTATCAATCCCAAACTAATCCCACTGCCCCGCTCTCTCCCCATAGCCCTGTATCAATCCCAAACTAATCCCACTGCCTCACTCTCTGCCCATAGCCCTGTATCAATCCCAAACTAATCCCACTGCCCCGCTCTCTCCCCATAGCTCTGTATCAATCCCAAACTAATCCCACTGCCCTGCTCTTTCCCCGTAGATCTCTGTCGTTTCACAGATACTCTCAGAGTGAGATGGGTCTTCGAGACACCAGTCAGTGTACAGATGCAGTATATTGTAGATAAATGTGAGGTTATCCACTTTGTTTGCAAAAACAGGAAGGCAGAATATTATCTCAAGTTGACAGATTAGGAAAAGTGGAGGTGCAACGAGACCTGGGTGTCATGGTACATCAGTCATTGAAAGTTGGCATGCAGGTACAGCAGGCTGTGAAGAAGGCTTATTGGCATATTGGCCTTCATAGTGAGAGGATTTGAGTATAGGATCAGGGCGGTCATACTGCAGTTGTACAGAACCTTGGTGAGGCCTCACCTTGAATACTGTGTACAGCTTTGCTCTCCTAATCTGAGGAAGGACATGCTTGTTATTAGAAACATCGAAATATAGAAAATAGGTGCAGGAGTAGGCCATTCGGCCCTTCGAGCCTGCACCACCATTCAATGAGTTCATGGCTGAACATGCAACTTCAGTACCCCATTCCTGCTTTCTCACCATACCCCTTGATCCCCCGAGTAGTAAGGACTACATTTAACTCCTTTTTGAATATATTTAGTGAATTG
Organism: Pristiophorus japonicus; assembly: GCF_044704955.1. Lineage (NCBI taxonomy): Eukaryota > Metazoa > Chordata > Chondrichthyes > Pristiophoridae > Pristiophorus > Pristiophorus japonicus. The sequence goes on along the minus strand of NW_027254550.1, from coordinate 122,040 downwards.
GCCTCAACAACTTTCTTTGTAGAGAATTCCACAGGTTCACCACTCTCTGGGTGAAGAAGTTTCTCCTTATCTCGGTCCTAAATGGCTTACCCCTTATCTTTAGACTGTGACCCCTGGTTCTGGACTTCCCCAACATTGGGAACATTCTTCCTGCATCTAACCTGTCTAAACCCGTCAGAATTTTAAATATTTCTATGAGATTCCCTCTCATTCTTCTCAAGCCCAGTTGATCCAGTCTTTCTTGATATGTCAGTCCCGCCATCCCGGGAATCAGTCTGGTGAAACATCGCTGCACTCCCTCAATAGCAAGAATGTCCTTCCTCAAGATAGGAGACCAAAACTGTACACAATACTCCAGGTGTGGCCTCACCAAGGCTCTGTACAACTGTAGCAACACCTCCCTCCCCTGTACTCAAATCCCCTCACTATGAAGGCCAACATGCCATTTGCTTTCTTAACAGCCTGCTGTACCTGCATGCCAACCTTCAATGACTGATGTACCATGACACCCAGGTCTCGTTGCACCTCCCATTTTCCTAATCTGTCACCATTCAGATAATAGTCTGTCTCTCTGTTTTTACCACCAAAGTGGATAACCTCACATTTATCCACATTATACTTCATCTGCCATGCATTTGCCCACTCACCTAACCTATCCAAGTCACTCTGCAGCCTCATAGCATCCTCCTCGCAGCTCACACTGCCACCCAACTTAGTGTAATCTGCAAATTTGGAGATACTACATTTAATCCTCTCATCTAAATCATTAATGTACAGTGTAAACAGCTGGGGGCACAGCACAGAATCTTGTGATACCCCACTAGTCACTGCCTGCCATTCTGAAAAGTACCCATTTATTCCTACTCTTTGCTTCCTGTCTGACAACCAATTCTCAATCCATGTCAGCACACTACCCCCAATCCCATGTGCTTTAACTTTGCACATTAATCTCTTGTGTGGGACCTTGTCGAAAGCTTTCTGAAAGTCCAAATACACCACATCAACTGGTTCTCCCTTGTCTACTCTACTGGAAACATCCTCAAAAAATTCCAGAAGATTTGTCAAGCATGATTTCCCTTTCACAAATCCATGCTGACTTGGACCCATAATGTCACCTCTTTCCAAATGCGCTGCTATGACATCCCTAATAATTGACACCATCATTTTACCCACTACTGATGTCAGGCTGACCGGTCGATAATTCCCTGCTTTCTCTGTCCCTCCTTTTTTAAAAAGTGGGGTTACATTGGCTACCCTCCACTCCATAGGAACTGATCCAGAGTCAGTGGAATGTTGGAAAATGACTGTCAATGAGGGAGTGCAGCGAAGGTTCACCAGACAGATTCCTGGGATGGCAGGACTGACATATGAGGAGAGACTGGATCGACTGGGCCTGTATTCACTGGAGTTTAGAAGGATGAGAGGGGATCTCATAGAAACATAAAATTCTGATGGGATTGGACAGGTTAGATGCAGAAAAAATGTTCCTGATTTTGGGGAACCAGGGGTCAGTCTAGAGATAAGGGGTAAGCCATGTAGGACCGAGATGAGGAAACATAGAAACATAGAAATATAGAAAATAGGTGCAGGAGTAGGCCATTCAGCCCTTCGAGCCTGCACCGCCATTCATGGCTGAACATGAAACTTCCGTACCCCCTTCCTGCTTTCTCGCCATAACCCTTGATCCCCCGAGTAGTAAGGACTTCATTTAACTCCCTTTTGAATATATTTAGTGAATTGGCCTCAACTACTTTCTGTGGTAGAGAATTGCACAAGTTCACCACTCTCTGGGTGAAGAAGTTTCTCCTCATCTCGGTCCTAAATGGTTTACCCCTTATCCTTAGACTATGACCCCTGGTTCTGGACTTCCCCAACATTGGGAACATTCTTCCTGCATCGAACCTGTCTAAACCCGTCAGAATTTTAAACGTTTCCATGAGGTCCCCTCTCATTCTTCTGAACTCCAGTGAATACAAGCCCAGTTGATCCAGTCTTTCTTGATCGGTCAGTCCCGCCATCCCGGGAATCAGTCTGGTGAACCTTCGCTGCACTCCCTCAATAGCAAGAATGTCCTTCCTCAAGTTAGGAGACCAAAACTGTACACAATACTCCAGGTGTAGCCTCACCAAGGCCCTGTACAACTGTAGCAACACCTCCCTGCCCCTGTACTCAAATCCCCTCGCTATGAAGGCCAACATGCCATTTGCTTTCTTAACCGCCTGCTGTACCTGCATGCCAACCTTCAATGACTGATGTACCATGACACCCAGGTCTCGTTGCACCTCCCCTTTTCCTAATCTGTCACCATTCAGATAATAGTCTGTCTCTCTGTTTTTACCCCCAAAGTGGATAACCTCACATTTATCCACATTATACTTCATCTGCCATGCATTTGCCCACTCACCTAACCTATCCAAGTCACTCTGCAGCCTCATAGCATCCTCCTCGCAGCTCACACTGCCACCCAACTTAGTGTCATCCGCAAATTTGGAGATACTACATTTAATCCCCTCGTCTAAATCATTAATGTACAGTGTAAACAGCTGGGGCCCCAGCACAGAACCTTGCGGTACCCCACTAGTCACTGCCTGCCATTCTGAAAAGTCCCCATTTACTCCTACTCTTTGCTTCCTGTCTGACAACCAGTTCTCAATCCATGTCAGCACACTACCCCCAATCCCATGTGCTTTAACTTTGCACATCAATCTCTTGTGTGGGACCTTGTCGAAAGCCTTCTGAAAGTCCAAATATACCACATCAACTGGTTCTCCTTTGTCCACTTTACTGGAAACATCCTCAAAAAATCCCCCTTTCACAAATCCATGCTGACTTGGACCTATCATGTCACCATTTTCCAAATGCGCTGCTATGACATCCTTAATGATTGATTCCATCATTTTACCCACTACTGAGGTCAGGCTGACTGGTGTATAACTCCCTGTTTTCTCTCTCCCTCCTTTTTTAAAAAGTGGGGTTACATTGGCTATCCTCCACTCCATAGGAACTGATCCGGAGTAAATGGAATGTTGGAAAATGACTGTCAATGCATCCGCTATTTCCAAGGCCAGCTCCTTAAGTACTCTGGGATGCAGTCCATCAGGCCCTGGGGATTTATCGGCCTTCAATCCCATCAATTTCCTCAACCCAATTTCCCGACTAATAAAGATTTCCCTCAGTTCCTCCTCCTTACTAGACCCTCTGACCCCTTTTATATCCGGAAGGTTGTTCGTGTCCTCCTCAGTGAATACCGAACCAAAGTACTTGTTCAATTGGTCTGCCATTTCTTTGTTCCCCGTTATGACTTCCCCTGATTCTGATTGCAGGGGATCTACGTTTGTCTTTACTGACCTTTTTCTCTTCACATACCTATAGAAACTTTTGCAATCCGTCTTAATGTTCCCTGCAAGCTTCTTCTCGTACTCCATTTTCCCTGCCCTAATCAAACCCTTTGTCCTCCTCTGCTGAGTTCTAAATTTCTCCCAGTCCCTGGGTTCGCTGCTATTTCTGGCCAATTTGTATGCCACTTCCTTGGCTTTAATACTATCCCTGATTTCCCTTGATAGCCACGGTTGAGCCACCTTCCCTTTTTTATTTTTACGACAGACAGGAATGTACAATTGTTGTAATTCATCCATGCGGTCTCTAAATGTCTGTCTTTGCCCATCCACAGTCAACCCCCTAAGTATCATTCGCCAATCTATCCTAGCCAATTCACGCCTCGTACCTTCAAAGTTACCCTTCTTTAAGTTCTGGACCATGGTCTCTGAGTTAACTGTTTCATTCTCCATCCTAATGCAGAATTCCACCATATTATGGTCACTCTTCCCCAAGGGGCCTCGCACAATGAGATTGCTAATTAATCCTCTCTCATTACACAACACCCAGTCTAAGATGGCCTCCCCCAGAGTTGGTTCCTCGACATATTGGTCTCGAAAACCATCCCTTATGCACTCCAGGAAATCCTCCTCCACCGTATTGCTTCCAGTTTGGCTAGCCCAATCTATGTGCATATTAAAGTCATCGATTATAACTGCTGCACCTTTATTGCATGCACCCCTAATTTCCTGTTTGATGCCCTCCCCAACATCCCTACTACTGTTTGGAGGTCTGTACACAACTCCCACTAACGTTTTTTGCCCTTTGGTATTCTGCAGCTCTACCCATATAGATTCCACATCATCCAAGCTAATGTCCTTCCTAACTATTGCATTAATCTCCTCCTTAACCAGCAATGCTACCCCACCTCCTTTTCCTTTTATTCTATCCTTCCTGAATGTTGAATGTTGAATACCCCTGGATGTTGAGTTCCCAGCCCTGATCATCCTGGAGCCACGTCTCCGTAATCCGTAATCCCTTCTTCACTCAGTTCTCTACCACAGAATGTTGGTGAGTCAGTTCATTAGATATATTCAAAAGGGAGGTGGATGTGGCCCTAATGGCTGAAGGGATCGAGGAGGATGCTGAGAAAGCAGGAATGGGGTGCTGAAGATGAAAGATCAGCCATGATCATATTGAATGGTGGTGCAGGATCGAAGAGCCGAATGGCGAAAACCTGCACCTATTTTCTATGTTTCTATGTCCCCGAGAGAGAGGGACTGAGAGACACCAGTCAGTGTACAGATTTCCCTGAGGGAGAGGGACTGAGAGACAGTGTCACTGCACAGATATCTCCCTGAGGGAGAGGGGACTGAGAGACACCAGTTAGTGTACAGATATCTCCCTGAGGGAGAGGGACTGAGAGACACCAGTCAGTGTACAGATATCTCGCTGAGGGAGAGGGTCTGAGAGTCACCAGTCACTGCACAGATATCTCGCTGAGGGAGAGGGGACTGAGAGACACCAGTCAGTGTACAGATATCTCCCTGAGGGAGAGTGACTGAGAGACACCAGTCAGTGTACAGATATCTCCCTGAGGGAGAGGGACTGAGAGACACCAGCCAGTGTACAGGTATCTCCCTGAGGGAGAGGGACTGAGAGATACCAGTCAGTGTACAGATATCTCTCTGAGTGAGAGGGGACTCAGAAACACCAGTCAGTGTACAGATATCTCCCTGAGGGGGAGGGACTGAGAGATACCAGTCAGTGTACAGATATCTCCCTGAGGGAGAGGGGACTGAGAGACACCAGTCAGTGTACAGATATCTCCCTGAGTGAGAGGGGACTCAGAAACACCAGTCAGTGTACAGATATCTCCCTGAGGGGGAGGGACTGAGAGATACCAGTCAGTGTACAGATTTCCCTGAGGGAGAGGGGACTGAGAGACACCAGTCAGTGTATAGATATCTCCCTGAGGGAGAGCGACTGAGAGACACCAGTCAGTAGACAGATATCTCCCTGAGGGAGAGGGACTGGGAGACACCAGTCAGTGCACAGATATCTCCCTGAGGGAGAGCGACTGAGAGACACCAGCCAGTGTACAGATATCTCCCTGAGAGAGAGGGACTGAGAGATACCAGTCAGTGCACAGATATCTCCCTGAGGGAGAGGGGACTGAGAGACATCAGTCAGTGTACAGATATTTCCCTGAGGGAGAGGGACTGAGAGACACCAGTCAGTGTACAGATATCTCCCTGAGGGAGAGGGGACTGAGAGACACCAGTCAGTGTACAGATATCTCCCTGAGGGAGAGTGACTGAGAGACACCAGTCAGTGTACAGATATCTCCCTGAGGGAGAGGGACTGAGAGACACCAGCCAGTGTACAGGTATCTCCCTGAGGGAGAGGGACTGAGAGATACCAGTCAGTGTACAGATATCTCTCTGAGTGAGAGGGGACTCAGAAACACCAGTCAGTGTACAGATATCTCCCTGAGGGGGAGGGACTGAGAGATACCAGTCAGTGTACAGATATCTCCCTGAGGGAGAGGGGACTGAGAGACACCAGTCAGTGTACAGATATCTCCCTGAGTGAGAGGGGACTCAGAAACACCAGTCAGTGTACAGATATCTCCCTGAGGGGGAGGGACTGAGAGATACCAGTCAGTGTACAGATTTCCCTGAGGGAGAGGGGACTGAGAGACACCAGTCAGTGTATAGATATCTCCCTGAGGGAGAGCGACTGAGAGACACCAGTCAGTAGACAGATATCTCCCTGAGGGAGAGGGACTGGGAGACACCAGTCAGTGCACAGATATCTCCCTGAGGGAGAGCGACTGAGAGACACCAGCCAGTGTACAGATATCTCCCTGAGAGAGAGGGACTGAGAGATACCAGTCAGTGCACAGATATCTCCCTGAGGGAGAGGGGACTGAGAGACATCAGTCAGTGTACAGATATTTCCCTGAGGGAGAGGGACTGAGAGACACCAGTCAGTGTACAGATATCTCCCTGAGGGAGAGGGGACTGAGAGACACCAGTCAGTGTACAGATATTTCCCTGAGGAAGAGGGACTGAGAGACACCAGTCAGTGTAGGGGAGTTTGAAAACCCCCTCATTTTACCCAGAAGGAAAAGGGCTGTGGGATCAGTCTGTGCTGTGAATTGAAACCGATACAGTTTGACCTTGGCAGAGCAGTGATTGGACGGGGCAGGACACCGGAGGGCCAATGGTGAGACAGCGTCAGCCCGAAGCATGGGGCTTTCAAGCCAATGGGAGAGCACTTGCTCAAACTGTGGGACTGACCCACAGCCATTATCGGACTATTGTCTTCCCCATGTTTACACTATGGAGGGAAATTATGCAGACCTTCAGAAAACTAGGGAACCCAAAACAACCCAAGGGCCTACACAATGGCTACAGGAGGCCAACGCAATAAACACCTACTCAAACCTTGAGTAGGTTAACATCAGTGGAAAAAACCCGCAATTATCGAAAACTGCTGCATTTTTCAAAATCACAAAGCCCACCAGTGGGAAGAATCGATTTCAGCAGGAGAGGCGGACTGGATAATCTGGCTATAAAAAGGGGTTTCTGACGTAGATTGTGTGGTTCCCTGCCCTCGTGATCCAACAACCACAAGCCTCTCGACACTGAAGGAAAACCAGTGTCCGAAGACACCGAAAATAGAAGAAACAAACCACCAGACTGCAGAAGGCACAGTAGTGATTATAAACTCTGGTCCCCAGAACTCCCTACTCAGTTAGGCCAGGAAAGGTGGGAGGTTGGGCATTGTACTGCTAAACTGGTGTAAAGATTTTCGTTGTGTCCGTTTAGTGGGATTTAGGGGGATTGTTTTGTTGGTGTATTGCTGTTTGTTGAGTTACACCTTGTCAAATAAATTGGAAGCTAAAGTTCCTCTTGGAATCACCTTGTCTCAGTTCTATTGTATTACATCTCCTGATCGTGAGTCTTATGTCAGAACCGTGTAAGGGAAGCGAGGAGCGCCTCGAAAACGCTCAACTGTGTGTCACAGGCTCGGGAAGAAGGGGTTAGGAGTGTTTGACACTCACAGGTGCCTCACAGGCTGGGCATAAGCTGTGGGGACGCACGAGTCTCAAAACCCCCTTCATAAGCTGTGGACACATCTCTCCAGGGGTGCTCTTGCAGCACTGAGGGTACCTCACAGGCCAGCCATAAGCTGTGAGGGCAGAAGGCCAGAGAGAGACACCCAAGGCACAACAACCCTGTGAAAACCCCTTACAGAACATGGCGACCACGAAGGGACAGAAGCAAACAGGAGATGTTAATATAACAGATGAGGTGATAAGAGAGGAAACTAAAATGGAGGAGAGAATTTCCTCATACATTTGTGGCAAGGTGAACCTCACCAAACCTTGGGTACAAGCCCTCACTCGGGCAGAGCGCCCAGTGGATGCTGCTGCCCAGTGGACAGCAGGGAAGGACCACAACCACAGGGTGGAAAAGGCCATCTGGCTTATCTGCCTCACCCGCCAAGTCTGAAAGCTCGACCAGCGGGTGAAGGACTTGGAACAGAGTCTTCAGAAATCAGAGGAGCTCTCTGCTATCCGGGCTGTGGTTGGGGACAACCTGCTGACCGAATTAGCTGGGGAGCAGCAAAGGAACCGGCAGTTGGAGGAGACCTTCCGAAATAGCCGGGACTATCTTCAGTGTCAGGTCACTGAGGCCAAGGGTAGTGAGGAGTCTCTCCGGGAACAGAACTCTCGGTACACCCAGAAAATGTGGGAACTGGAGAATAAATTAAAAGACGTACAGGCAGCCTATAAAGTGGCCAGTAGCAGTGAGTTTGCAGATCACGGTCCCTGCCAGGAGAGGATTAAAACTCTCAGCCACGCTCTATCCCAGGCAAAGGGGATGGTCGCCCTGATAGGACCCGGAGGGTCCACAGGGTCAAAGGAGAGTATTGGGGGGTAGAGGAGAATCCAAAGGCAAGAGGCGCCCGACCACCTCCTGAGGCACCGGTGGTTTGTCCGGTGGGGTACCAGGAGGAGTGGGGCACGCAGGTAGTAGCATACCCAGGGCTGGGGGCAGGACCAATGTGTCCCGCTCGGCAGCAGGGATGTGAGGCTCCAGCCGAGGGTCAGTTAAGGGCTGGATCAGGCGACCAGGCACTGTCTGCTGCACCGGGTATGGTGGGACAGCCGGAGGTAGAGGGACCAGCGCAGAAAGATCCTGAACCAGGGCGGATGTGCCCGGTCAGGCAGCACAAGTACGGTCCTCCACAGGAAGGTGGCCAAGGTCAGGGAGCGCTGGAGAGCGACTTTATTATTCCCCATGGAGTTCAATCACTCAGGGCCATGGTGGCCCATTTGGCCAAACTCACTCGCAGCGGGGACCCGTCTATCCACTTCATGGAGGTGATGCAGGCCGGGGAAATTAATGGGTGTGACGAGGGAGAGACAGCCAAGCTGCTGCTCTTCTCTCTGGACACCAAATTGTACCAGGCCCTACCGGCAGAATGCCGGAGGGGACAGCGTACATTTACTGAGGTCCAGAGGGCCGTCCTTGAGGCTATGGGCTTCGATGACGGCAGTCCTTTCGAACGGGTCGAAAGGACAAGGCAGCTCGCAGGGGAAACCCCGCAGGCGTTTGCGGACAGGCTGTGGGTGGTATACCACGCAGCCTGTGGGGAGCTCCTCGACTGGGCGAATCTTTCCGCGGTACAGACTGGCCGCTGGCTGAGCATGCTGGGGGCAAACTGCTTGCCCCGGCTCAAGGCCAGGGCAGAACTGTGGTTCGATTCCCGGGACCCCAACCTCACCGAGGAAGCAGTGGTCAGACAACTGGCACTGATCCAACGGAATGGAGGAGGGGAGGAGGGGAAAACCTCCAAAGGTCGGGTAAATGAAGTAAAGCCCAACTCGATTCCCAAAAGGGAATGGCACCAGGAGGGTGGCCACTCGCCTGATGAGGAGGGAGTGTGCTATGGATGCGGGAAAGCTGGGCATTTTAAAAGGGATTGCAGGAGCCCAGTAAAGAGATATGGGGGAGAAGTCCTTCAGGAGCTGCCCAGAGTGGGGGAAGTGGAGCGAGCTCCTCACCATCCCTTGACCAGATAGTAGCTGCAGTGAGGACAGTGCTGGAGGGGACTGGGAAGGTAGCCACGGCAACAGGCAGGGAAGCACCAGCAACCCTGTCAGTACAGAGGCCGTGACTTGCCCAGACCCAGCCTGTATACCTGTGTCCACTAGAATACGACCCCTGGGGACGACCCTGGGTCAAGATGGAGGTTGAGGGTGTATTGGGGACCTACCTTTTGGACACTGGTGCTTCCAGCACGATAGTCCATTCGGAGGACCCCACAACCTCACCTCTATCAAACGGGGTGCCGTATCAACTAGTTGGGTTCACAGGTAATGAGAAGGCTGGGTTTTTCTCAGTCCCGCTCACAGTTCATTGAGGAGCACTCCAAACACAATGGAAGTGCGTCCTGATGAACTGGGAGCAGGTGGGAAAAGGGATTTTGGGGGCTGATTTTATCATCGCTCGCCAGATCCTAGTAGACTTGAGGAATCACTGTCTATGGGGCACAGTGGGCACGGGAGCAGAGGGAGAAGTCATGGTTATTGATAAGAAACAGGGAAAAGGGACTCTGTGTACAATGAAGCCAAAAGGGGGTTACGACCTGGAGGTTCTAGTCAGTAACACCCCGGCTGAGTACCGGGCCTATGTACAAGCAAATCTTGCAGCATTTGCCACCCATAAACACGACTGTGGGAGAGTCACAGGAGTGGAGGTTAGAATAGATGGGGATCCCATGTCCCGCCCGCAAAAGCAGTATGGCTTTCCCCGAGAGGCAGAAGCAGACTTGGAGACAGCTTTAAGCTCGCTTGTCGAGCAGGGTGTTTTGAGACCCATAGCCACCCATGTCAACTCCCCGCTTTGGCCGGTTAGGAAACCGGATAATTCTTGGAGGGCTACGGTGGATTATAGGGTGCTCAATAAAAACATCCCAGCTTGTGCCCCCACAGTAGCGGCGGTTGTGGATCTGATCGGGGAAATCCCTGCATCCACAACCACGTTCACAGTGTTGGACATATCCAACGGGTTCTGGTCTATCACTGTACGGAGGGAAACATAGAAACATAGAAACATAGAAAATAGGTGCAGGAGTAGGCCATTCGGCCCTTCTAGCCTGCACCGCCATTCAATGAGTTCATGGCTGAACATTCAACTTCAGTACCCCATTCCTGCTTTCTCGCCATACCCCTTGATCCCCCTAGCAGTAAGGACCTCATCTAACTCCTTTTTGAATATATTTAGTGAATTGGCCTCAACAACTTTCTGTGGTAGAGAATTCCACAGGTTCACCACTCTCTGGGTGAAGAAGTTCCTCCGCATCTCGGTCCTAAATGGCTTACCCCTTATCCTTAGACTGTGACCCCTGGTTCTGGACTTCCCCAACATTGGGAACATTCTTCCTGCATCTAACCTGTCTAACCCCGTCAGAATTTTATATGTTTCTATGAGGTCCCCTCTCATTCTTCTGAACTCCAGTGAATACAAGCCCAGTTGATCCAGTCTTTCTTGATAGGTCAGTCCCGCCATCCCGGGAATCAGTCTGGTGAACCTTCGCTGCACTCCCTCAATAGCAAGAATGTCCTTCCTCAGGTTAGGAGACCAAAACTGTACACAATACTCCAGGTGTGGCCTCACCAATGCCCTGTACAACTGTAGCAACACCTCACTGCCCCTGTACTCAAATCCCCTTGCTATGAAGGCCAACATGCCATTTGCTTTCTTAACCGCCTGCTGCACCTGCATGCCAACCTTCAATGACTGATGTACCATGACACCCAGGTCTCTTTGCACCTCCCCTTTTCCTAATCTGTCACCATTCAGATAATAGTCTGTCTCTCTGTTTTTACCACCAAAGTGGATAACCTCACATTTATCCACATTATACTTCATCTGCCACGCATTTGCCCACTCACCTAACCTATCCAAGTCGCTCTGCAGCCTCACAGCATCCTCCTCGCAGCTCACACTGCCACCCAACTTAGTGTCATCCGCAAATTTGGAGATACTACATTTAATCCCCTCATCTAAATCATTAATGTACAGTGTAAACAGCTGGGGCCCCAGCACAGAACCTTGCGGTACCCCACTAGTCACTGCCTGCCATTCTGAAAAGTACCCATTTACTCCTACTCTTTGCTTCCTGTCTGACAACCAGTTCTCAATCCACGTCAGTACACTACCCCCAATCCCATGTGCTCGAACTTTGCACATCAATCTCTTGTGTGGGACCTTGTCGAACGCCTTCTGAAAGTCCAAATATACCACATCAACTGGTTCTCCCTTATCCACTCTACTGGAAACATCCTCAAAAAATTCCAGAAGATTTGTCAAGCATGATTTCCCTTTCACAAATCCATGCTGACTTGGACCTATCATGTCACCTCTTTCCAAATGCAGTGCTATGACATCCTTAATAATTGATTCCATCATTTTACCCACTACCGATGTCAGGCTGACCGGTCTATAATTCCCTGTTTTCTCTCTCCCTCCTTTTTTAAAAAGTGGGGTTACATTGGCTACCCTCCACTCCATAGGAACTGATCCAGAGTCAATGGAATGTTGGAAAATGACTGTCAACGCATCCACTATTTCCAAGGCCACCTCCTTAAGTACTCTGGGATGCAGTCCATCAGGCCCTGGGGATTTATCGGCCTTCAATCCCATCAATTTCCCCAACACAATTTCCCGGCTAATAAGGATTTCCCTCAGTTCCTCCTCCTTACTAGACCCCCCGACCCCTTTTATAACCGGAAGGTTGTTCGTGTCCTCCTTCGTGAATACCGAACCAAAGTACTTGTTCAATTGGTCCGCCATTTCTTTGTTCCCCGTTATGACTTCCCCGATTCTGACTGCAGGGGACCTACATTTGTCTTTACTAACCTTTTTCTCTTTACATATCTATAGAAACTTTTGCAATCCGTCTTAATGTTCCCTGCAAGCTTTTTCTCATACTCCATTTTCCCTGCCCTAATCAAACCCTTTGTCCTCCTCTGCTGAGTTCTAAATTTCTCCCAGTCCCCAGGTTCGCTGCTATTTCTGGCCAATTTGTATGCCACTTCCTTGGCTTTAATACTATCCCTGATTTCCCTTGATAGCCACGGTTGAGCCACCTTCCCTTTTTTATTTCTATGCCAGACAGGAATGTACAATTGTTGTAGTTCATCCATGCGGTCTCTAAATGTCTGCCATTGCCCATCCACAGTCAACCCCTTAAGTATCATTCGCCAATCCATCTCAGCCAATTCAAGCCTCATACCTTCAAAGTTAGCCTTCTTTAAGTTCTGGACCATGGTCTCTGAATTAACTGTTTCATTCTCCATCCTAATGCAGAATTCCACCATATTATGGTCACTCTTCCCCAAGGGGCCTCGCACAACGAGATTGCTAATTAATCCTTTCTCATTACATAACACCCAGTCTAAGATGGCCTCCCCCCTAGTTGGTTCCTTGACATATTGGTCTAAAAAACCATCCCTTATGCACTCCAGAAAATCCTCCTCCACCGTATTGCTTCCAGTTTGGTTAGCCCAATCTATGTGCATATTAAAGTCACCCATTATAACTGCTGCACCTTTATTGCACGCACCCCTAATTTCCTGTTTGATGCCCTCCCCAACATCATTACTACTGTTTGGAGGTCTGTACACAACTCCCACTAACGTTTTTTGCCCTTTGGTGTTCTGCAGCTCTACCCATATAGATTCCACATCATCCAAGCTAATGTCCTTCCTAACTATTGCCTTAATCTCCTCCTTAACCAGCAATGCTACCCCACCTCCTTTTCCTTTTATTCTATCCTTCCTGAATGTTGAATACCCCTGGATGTTGAGTTCCCAGCCCTGCTCATCCTGGAGCCACGTCTCCGTAATCCCAATCACATCATATTTGTTAACATCTATTTGCACAGTTAATTCATCCACCTTATTGCGGATACTCCTTGCATTAAGACACAAAGCCTTTAGGCTTGTTTTTTTAACACGCTCTGTCCTTTTAGAATTTTGCTGTACAATGGCCCTTTTTGTTCTTTGCCTTGGGTTTCTCTGCCCTCCACTTTTCCTCATCTCCTTTCTGTCTTTTGTTTTTGCCTCCTTTTTGTTTCCCTCTATCTCCCTGCATTGGTTCCCATCCCCCTGCCATATTAGTTTAACTCCTCCCCAACAGCACTAGCAAACACTCCCCCGAGGACATTGGTTCCGATTCTGCCCAGGTGCAGACCGTCCGGATTGTACTGGTCCCACCTCCCCCAGAACCGGTTCCAATGCCCCAGGAATTTGAATCCCTCCCTGCTGCACCATTGCTCAAGCCACGTATTCATCTGAGCTATCCTGCGATTCCTACTCTGACTAGCACGTGGCACTGGTAGCAATCCCGAGATTACTACTTTTGAGGTCCTACTTTTTAATTTAGCTCCTAGCTCCTTAAATTCGTTTCGTAGGAACTCATCCCTTTTTTTACCGATGTCATTGGTACCAACGTGCACCACGACAACCGGCTGTTCTCCCTCCCTTTTTAGAATGTCCTCCACCCGCTCCGAGACATCCTTGACCCTTGCACCAGGGAGGCAACATACCATCCTGGAGTCTCGGTTGCGGCCGCAGAAACACCTATCTATTCCCCTTACAATTGAATCCCCTATCACTATCGCTCGCCCACTCTTTTTCCTGCCCTCCTGTGCAACAGAGCCAGCCACGGTGCCATGAACTTGGCTGCTGCTGCCCACTCCTGATGAGTCATCCCCCTCAACAGCACTCAAAGCAGTGTATCTGTTTTGCAGTGGGATGACCACAGGGGACCCCTGCACTACCTTCCTTGCACTACTCTTCCTGCTGGTCTTCCATTCCCTCGCTGGCTGTGGACCCTTCTCCTGCGGTAAGACCAACTCGCTACACGTGATACTCACGTCATTCTCAGCATCGTGGATGTTCCAGAGTGAATCCACCTTCAGCTCCAACTCCGCAACGCAGACCGTCAGTAGCCGGAGGTGGACACACTTCCCGCACATGTAGTCGTCAGGGACACTGGTATTGTCCCCGTGTTCCCACATGGTACAGGAGGAGCATATCACATGACCGAGCTGTCCTGCCATGACTTAACCCTTAGATACACTTAAATTGCCGACAACAATGTTAAAAGTTACTGACTAATAAAGAAAAAGAAAAACTACTCACCAATCAGCAGCCAATCACTTACCACGTTGGCTGTAACGTCACCTTTTGATTTCTTTCTACTTCTTTTTTGACTTCTCTCAGCTGGAGCTGCACAACTCCCGCCTCACTCGACTCCCGCCTCTCTCGACGCTCCCCGGACTGCTGAGCCTTTTATAGGCCGCTGCCTCTCTCGACTCCCGCCTCTCTCGACGCTCCCCGGACTGCTGAGCCTTTTATAGGCCGCTGCCTCTCTCGACTCCCGCCTCTCTTTACTCCCGCCTCTCTCGATTCTCCCCGGACTGCTGAGCCTTTTATAGGCCGCTGCCTCTCTCGACTCCCACCTCTCTCGATTCTCCCCGGACTGCTGAGCCTTTTATAGGCCGCTGCCTCTCTCAACTCCCGCCTCTCTCGACTCCCCGGACTGCTGAGCCTTTTATAGGCCACTGCCTCTCTCGACTCCCGCCTCTCTCGATTCTCCCCGGACTGCTGAGCCTTTTATAGGCTGCTGCCTCTCTCGACTCCCGCTTCTCTCGACGCTCCCCGGACTGCTGAGCCTTTTATAGGTCGCTGCCTCTCTCGACTCCCGCCTCTCTCGACTCCCCGGACTGCTGAGCCTTTTATAGGCCGCTGCCTCTCTCGACTCCCGCCTCTCTCGACGCTCCCCGGACTGCTGAGCCTTTTATAGGCCGCTGCCTCTCTCGACTCCCGCCTCTCTCGACGCTCCCCGGACTGCTGAGCCTTTTATAGGCCGCTGCCTCTCTCGACTCCCGCCTCTCTCGACGCTCCCCGGACTCCCCGGAAGACCAGTACAAGTTTGCGTTCACCTTCCGGGAACAGCAGTATACCTGGAGCTGCCTCCCACAGGGCTTTCATAATAGTCCCAGTAACTTTCACCAATGCATGGCGAACTGCTTAACAGGTTCAACCAGCCACACCAGCTGGTCCAGTATGTGGACGACCTGTTGTTGTTCACAGACAGCAGTGAGGAACACGGTCCACTGCTGGCCGAACTGCTGGTCTTACTGAAGGAAGGGGGTTTTAAAGTTAACCCCAAGAAAGCCCAGATAGGTCTAGGAGAGGTAAAATTCCTGGGCCTGACGATAAGGGCAGGAGAAAGGGCCATTGATGAGGCTAGAAGAAAGGCAGTGCAGGAACTCCCTGTCCCTAGGGATGTGTCGGGGGTAAGGTCTTTCCTGGGAATCACTGGCTACTGTAGGGACTTCATCGAGGACTATGCAGCCACTGCCGCCCCTCTGCTCAGACTCCTACATAAGGGGGTCGAGTGGGAATGGGACAAGGGCTGTGAGGCAGCATTTGTCCGTCTTAAGAGAGACCTGCAGGTAGCACCAGCCCTCGGGGCAATTGATGTGGGGGAGGAATTCTTCCTGGAGGTGGCAGCCAGTGGTGACAGCTTAAGTGCAGTGTTGCTCCAGGGGTGAAACGGTCAGCTGAGACCAGTGGTGTACTCCTCCAGGGTCCTCACGGAGGTAGAAAAGGGATACTCCAATTGTGAGAGGCACTTGCTTGCCACCCACTGGGCAGTAAAGAGAGCTCAGATCTTTACCGGAATATCCCCCATTACACTCCTCACCCATCATACCCCGACACAGGTGCTGTTGGACGGGAGGATGAAGGACGGGACAGTGAGCAGTGCTAGAATCACTCGCTGGACCCTCCTCCTCTCCCAAATGACTTTAAAGGTCAAGGGCCTCTGCGAGCCCAGGCTCGCAGCAAATTTAATCTATCCAGGGCAGCCGCATCGATGCTCTGTGGAGGGAGTATGGGACATCAACTTTGGATTTTGGGCAGGGATACACCCCACAGGCCGCGAGATCTACGTTGATGGCTCCAGTTCAGTGTCCGCGGGTACAAGACTCACGGGCTGCGGAGTTTGGGATCCCAAGGCAGGAATTGCCTTGGCTCTTAAACTCCCATGCACCCTGAGCGCCCAGCAGGCGGAACTCTCGGCGGTGATGTATGTGGTCACACACCCCGAGGAATTCCCTACCCCATACACGATTTGCTCGGACAGCATGTTCACTTGCAATTGGTGTACAGAGTATCTGGCGATCTGGTCACGCCGGGGGTACACCTCTGTGGATGGGAAGCCCCTTGTGACCAAACCCCTGCTGGAAAATATCGTGGCTGCAGTGGGAGAAACCGGGGATGTATATATCCATAAGGTAAAGGCCCACTCCAAAACTGAGCCACGGGGGGAAGGTAACCAGCAGGCAGACCTGCTGGCAAGGGAAGGTGCTCGCACAGGTCGCCCATGGGACCCATACGAGGCAGGCAGGATAGCAGCAGCAAGAAGCAAGCCAGGGACACAAGGGAGCGTAGGGGCAGCTGTGGCCCCGGACCTTAAAGTAGTCCAGATGCAGGATCCGATCCTGAAGGCTGCCTTGGCTGCTATTAAAAGGGGAAAAGGCGGAGGGCCCATACAGTGCTGTAGATATTGCTGTGCGGGAAGGCATGTTGTTTAAAGGGGACAAATGGGTAGTGCCGCCACAACACCGGAGGGAATTCCTTCAGCTGGCCCATGAGGGTCCAGGTGTGGGACACCCTGGGCCGGAATCTACCTGGCAACGGGTAGAAAAGGCAGGGTGATGGCCAGACCTCCGGGAAGACGTCCGCGACTTCTGTGCGGGCTGTCTGGTTTGTGCTGCAAACAATTCAGACCCTCAGAAAAGGAAGGTGTCTATGGGACATGTCAGGTGGGTAGAGGGACCATGGCAATCGATCCAGATCGACTACATCGGACCCCTACCGGCCGCCCAGGGAGGTTATAAATACTGCCTCGTCCTGGTGGATGTGTTTTCCAACTGGGTGGAAGCCTTCCCTTGCCGAACAGCTCCCGCGGTGGGGACTGCAAAAATCCTGGTGAGGCAGGTGTTCTCTCGGTGGGGTCTACCTCAAATCGTGGAGTCCGACCGTGGAAGCCACTTCACCGGCCAGGTGATGCAGGCCACCCTAAAGGTGCTGGGGATAAGAGCCAAATGGCATGTGGCCTACAACCCTCAGTCCTCAGGCCCCGTAGAACGCCTGAACCGGACCCTAAAGGAAAGGCTGTGCAAGGAGACGGGAGACTCACCGAACAAGTGGGTGGAGGTCTTACCGTTGGTCCTCATGGGAATCCGGGCCAGTCAGTCAAAGAGCACAGGGTACTCACCCCATGAGCTGATGACGGGCCGGATCATGAGAACCCCAGTGCATGTGTTGGTGCCAGTTCTCACCGAAGGGCAGCTCCGAGAGGTGAACCGGGACCGGTTTGTCAGGAATCTGTTTGAACACCTCAAACAGATTCACTGGCAGGCTGCTAGTAACATGGGCAGATAGCATCAGAGTAACCGATTGCTGCTAGAACCCAGCAAACACCACGAATGGGAGATAGGGGACCAGGCCATGGTGAGGAACTATGCTCGGGTCGGGGTATTTGAACCACTGTATATGGGACCATACAGCATCGTCGACAAGGCTAGCCCTATGGTCTATGCGGTTCGATTACCTCGCCGGGTGAAGTGGTATCACATTAATCAGTGTAAATTGTTTGACCCGAAAGAGGTAAAAAACAGAGGGGACGAGCAAGGGAAGGGAATGAGGCACTGGGGGAGGAACAGGCCCCGGTGGATTTGGAGGCTCCGGAGGAGGCAGCGGGCCCCGAAGCTCTACAGCCGGGGCTGGTTCACTGCTCCAGTAAGGCTATCCCACCACTGGGTAGAGGTTCCCAGCCCACTAACAGAAGTAGGGAGAAAGGCTCTACCATTAGCAAGGTCCAAGGGGAAGCTGAACCTCCCATGGTGGATCAGCTGGGGCTAGCCCAAGAGGTGGAGGAGATGGCATTGCAGCCCATAACGTGGGACTCTGCACCGACAGTAAGGAGGAGTAACAGAGTGCCACAGCCCAGGGCACCGTGGTCCCCTGTTTACTGAGCTCCCCGCCCCAGACCGAGAAGGCGAAAGACAACAGGGAGAGTGCTCTGTTGCACTAGCAAGGGTCTCCCACCGATTATCCGGGGCTCGGGAGGGCCTTGGAGGGCAGCACAAGACTCATTAAGGGGGACTATACGAGCCCCTCAGCGGAGGGCATCCTGGTCCCCAGGGTACGGTCAGCTGAGTGGTCGATGACGCCTGTACAGTGACAGGATATAGCCTGGCCACCCAGGGACGGGTGGCGGTGTGTATATTTTCCCTTCCTGTTTTGTTACTTTGTGTTGTGAGTATATGTGTTTAGGTAAGGCAGTGACGGTTGGGTACAGCATTTTATGTTCGGAACATGTTAAGTGGGCCGAGTCTGGAGAGGTCTCTCAAGGCAAGACCATGTTCTTCTTGCCTTTCAGATGTCAACAACTCCCTACTGGACGTTAGTGATGCTGGTATCGCTAAGGATCTGCACCGGGCACCGAGGGGACACCGAGGACTCCCTGGTTTTCGGATGCTCCGCGGGCAGAGCGCCGACAGTGACCACAGGAGAAGGGACTCCGGTGGTGGATGGCCGGGTCACCTACTCCCACGAGGGGAGATGGCCTGGGTGGTTGGGATCGAACTCCACCAAGTACTCCAACCATAAGGACTTTACCTACGGAGAGACCTCCATCCCCTGCCCGGAGATCACTGTGGCCACTTCCAGAGTGAGAGTGACAGAAGGCAGGAAGGTATGCCTAACTTGCCAAGGGGACATACCTCTGGGACGGTGGTGGTGGCTCAGAAAGCTCTAGAGGGAAGTGGGAGACTGACACTCGGACTGGGAACGTCTGGATAATGATACCTACCGAACCATCATGGGGTCATCTGGCAGGGTCACGGTGTGCTGGGAGAAATGGTGGGCGTACGACCAAGGAATTTATTTGTGTATGTGGGGATCCACTCGCGTGTGTTCAGAGGGGGTCTCCATTGCTTTCTATAGGTGGGAGCAGGATGTCAGGGATGGGGTGGGATGGGATCACAGCGGGGAGGTGTGTGTGATCCCCAATCCCCGGGTACCAGTAAACGCCACCGAACTTGTAGTTCGGGAAAGGAAGCCCCCACCCACGGCCAAGCCCACCGCCCCACACGAGGGCCCGACAACAACCAGGGGGCCGGGGAATGGTTTAGTGTTGGTCCCTACCGAGAAACTATTTTATCAGGGGGTACACTGCACGGTGACATCAGTGGTGCTGAATCTGACAGAAGTCCACCTACCCACGTGGTGTCCCCGGGAAACCGAGCTGTTATACCAGGCTCTGCTGCGGGAGATGTTCTGGAAGTTCTATGAACTGGACTTCGGGGATGTCAGTGTGACAGACTTGTATAAACAGTGGGATCGGGCTGAACCGGGCAGGCAGAGGCGTGGCACTTTAAATGACATTCTTACGGGGTTTAACACCGGGGCGTCCGCCATAAACAGTTTGGATAACGTGCAGCTGGCCCTCCAGATAAATGGGTTAAAGAATCAGCTGCACAAAGTCCTGGGGGACGAGAATACCGTCGTGGGATCCGCGCTCCACCAAGAGGTGGCAATGACAGTTCACTTAAAGGAGATTATCTCTCAATTGGAGGCACAGGCCAGGGCTGTAAACGCCTTGATTCGGGAGGATAGAAACGCCTCCGATCAAGCCGCCCAAAATGAGGTGTGCGTGCTCTATGGGGCCTGGTTGCTGGGAGAGGGACGGAGTAACCTCGAGGATCTGAGACAGGGACAGGTCCCCTCCTGGATCAGCAACCAGCACTTAGCAGCACTGCACCCTTATGATAATGTTTTGAGTCCTTGCCAACTTCGTGTAGCGTCGGAAGCCTACCCGGTACCGGTGGACTGTGGAAAGTCAAACCATACCACCATGGGTGTGGTGGTCAGGATGCCTGTGATGGGGCGTCCCCACGATCAGCACCCTTGTACTGAGTGGAGAATGTGGGAGTCATTCGTGGAGGGGTGCATGTTCGATTCCAAGAGGTCCCACCTGATGTCACAATGTGGGAGCACACTGTGACAGGTACAGACCTCTCGGGTTGTCGGAGCAGGGGAACACAGGTAATCTTGTGCCCCCAGCACTTGAACGCTTTTGCAAGGCCACAATGCGGGTTCAGCACTGCTGGCGCAGAGCCTATCAATTGCACAATGGAGGTAATGGCCCCTAACCACATGCCTCCACAGGTAGCATATGTAGGCAGTGGGACATATTATGTCACCACAAGTGCCCAACGGTATGAACACGGACCGGGAAGGTGGTGTCCAATTCCGTACAGCAGCTTTTGCTTTAAACCCGGGGCAGAGGTTCAAGTGGCACACACCAGAATCACACCCATCCCTGAACCTTCCACGATTCACCTCACGGTGCAAAACAACCTCAGCCATCTACAACAATATGTCGCCCAGTTTGGCTATCCCATTGCCCCACTACCTGAGAAACTTACAGCCCTCCTCCAGGCAGTGGATTTGTCTCAAAAACATTTTTACACCATGGAGCAGAAAACTGAAATTCTAGCAGGGGAGATTGCCCAGATTAAACCCCCAGCATGGTGAGTGGGCAAATGCATGGCAGATGAAGTATAATGTGGATAAATGTGAGGTTATCCACTTTGGTGGTAAAAACAGAGAGACAGACTATTATCTGAATGGTGACAGATTAGGAAAAGGGAAGGTGCAACGAGACCTGGGTGTCATGGTACATCAGTCATTGAAGGTTGGCATGCAGGTACAGCAGGCGGTTAAGAAAGCAAATGGCATGTTGGCCTTCATAGCGAGGGGATTTGAATACAGGGGCAGGGAGGTGTTGCTACAGTTGTACAGGGCCTTGGTGAGGCCACACCTGGAGTATTGTGTACAGTTTTGGTCTCCTAACTTGAGGAAGGACATTCTTGCTATTGAGGGAGTGCAGCGAAGGTTCACCAGACTGATTCCCGGGATGGCGGGACTGACCTATCAAGAAAGATTGGATCAATTGGGCTTGTATTCACTGGAGTTCAGAAGAATGAGAGGGGACCTCATAGAAACGTTTAAAATTCTGACGGGTTTAGACAGGTTAGATGCAGAAAGAATGTTCCCAATGTTGGGGAAGTCCAGAACCAGGGGTCACAGTCTAAGGATAAGGGGTAAGCCATTTAGGACCGAGATGAGGAGAAACTTCTTCACCCAGAGAGTGGTGAACCTGTGGAATTCTCTACCACAGAAAGTAGTTGAGGCCAATTCACTAAATATATTCAAAAGGGAGTTAGATGACGTCCTTACTACTCGGGGGATCAAGGGTTATGGCGAGAAAGCAGGAAGGGGGTACTGAAGTTTCATGTTCAGCCATGAACTCATTGAATGGCGGTGCAGGCTAGAAGGGCTGAATGGCCTGCTCCTGCACCTATTTTCTATGTTTCTATGCATGCTGGGATTTGGGAATATGGGCAGACATACCTGCATGGATCCGGGTGGGATCGCATGCCTTAGTAATCGGCCAACTCCTGATTGTAGCTTATCTGCTGGTTACAAGCTGTAAGCTCAGGAGAAAAAGAAAAAGAACGCAGTTCCTCGGGCTACTACACAGCCAGGAGAGCCGTTACTAAACACTCAAGGTGTGTAAACAAAGCTTGACCGCGACACTTAGGCGGTTTTGTTATTCCCAGGGATGACTGCGTTTTTCATACATGGACCCAGGGGAGTTTGCAGGGCAGGTTTCTTTGTTTTACGGTTGAGACTGAAATGAGACTCAATGTACAATTACTGCTGTAACATTAAGTACATATATGTATGTTGCTGTCGTGTATTGTAACCTGTTGGATTTCTGTGTTTAGTACCGCGTTAAAAGGAATTACGATATATATCGACGGGATCAGTTTAGAGTTAAACTGGGGAAAGTTGGGCAATTTGGGAGACCGAGGGTTTTCTCACCACCCTGAACTTTGACACACTCGAGTGGTGTCTGACTGTGTCAGATGGGGGATTATGTAGGGGAGGACAAAAACCCTCTCATTTTACCCAGAAGGAAAAGGGCTGTGGGATCAGTCTGTGCTGTGAATATCAAAAGGGCCAGTTTGGACATTGGAACTAATCAAATTGTCTGGGAACTGTATACCCTCGAAACTTGTCCCTTGAAAACATTAGCATTTAAACAATGCCACATACATATTCCAACACCTTTTTCATCAGGCATAGAAATATCTGGCTCAGGCCAGACTAGCACAATGGCTACAGGAGGCCAATGCAATCAACACCCACTCAAACCTTGAGTAGGTTAAGATCAGTGGTAAAAAAAAACAATCTAAACCTGCTGCATTTTTCAAAATCACAAAGCCCACCAATCAGAAGAATCGACTTCAGCAGGAGAGGCGGACTGGATAATCTGGCTATAAAAAAGGGGTTTCTGACGCAGTGAAAAAGGAGTGATGATTTTCCCTGCCCTCGTCATCCAACAATCACAACCAGCAAGCCCCTCGACACTGAAGGAAAACCAGTGTCTGAAGACACTGAAGATAGAAGAAACAAACCACCAGACTGCAGAAGGCACAGTAGTGCGTATAACCTCTGGTCCCCGGAACTCCCAACTCAGTTAGGCCAGGAAAGGTGGGAGGTTGGGCGAAAGGTGGGAGGTTGGGCATTGTACTGCTAAACTGGTGTAAAGATTTTCGCTGTGTCCGTTTAGTGGGATTTAGGGGGATTGTTTTGTTGGTGTATTGCTGTTTGTTGAGTTACACCTTGTCAAATAAATTGGAAGCCTAAAGTTCCTCTTGGAATCGCCTTGTCTCAGTTCTATTGTATTACATCTCCTGATCGTGAGTCTTATGTCAGAACAGTGTAAGGGAAGCTAGGAGCGCCTCGAAAACGGTCAACTGTGTGTCACAGGCTCGGGAAGAAGGGGTTAGGAGTGTTTGACACTCACAGGTGCCTCACAGGCTAGGCATAAGCTGTGGGGACGCACGAGTCTCAAAACCCCCTTCATAAGCTGTGGACACAGTCTCTCCAGGGGTGCTCTTGCAGCACTCAGGGTACCTCACAGGCCAGGCATAAGCTGTGAGGGCAGAAGGCCAGAGAGAGACACCCAAGGCACAACAACCCTGTGAAAACCCCTTACACCCACAGCCATCTAGCACTGTGATGAGGAAAAACTTTTGCACTATAGAATTGTGAACTTATGGAATGCTCAAACACATAAAGTTGTTGAGTCCAGTTCATCGGGTATATTCAAAGGGAGTTAGATGTGGCCCTTACAGCTAATGGGATCAGGGTGTATGGAGAGAAGGCAGGAGTTGGGTGCTGAAGTTGCATGATCAGCCATGATCATATTTAATAATGGTGCAGCCTCGAAGGGCCGAATGGCCTACTCCTGCACCTATTTTCTATGTTTCTATGTTTCTAATCCATACATTTGACATATGCCACACTTGTAAGAGGGGCAAACTATGAAGAACACTATGCATTGCAAGTGGGTAATATTAGCTTCCTGCAATACTGTGGAATGTTCGGTATCGAATTTGCTGCACATTAAATAGACTTAAAGTAATTGGTCGGCGGTTTAGAGGAGATATGAGTGGGAATGTCTTTACCCAGATTCTGGTGGGCGTCTAAATCTCACTGCCTTAAAGGTTGGTAGAGGCAGAAACCCTCCCACATTTAAAAACATATTTGGATGTGTTTCAGTCTGACTGAATCATCGCCGAGCAGAACCTGGGGAAAGTTAGCAGTGTGTTTAATCATAAAATATCCAACCACATATTGTCCCCCAAATATTTTATCGTTGAAAACTAGTGGGTAAAATGTAAATTAGACTGCATAAGAGTAGCTGCTCAGATCTCAGGTGATATCTTTGTCAGTATCCCAGAGTGCATGTTCCTGTAAGCAGAGCGAAATCAATGATTATTGAAAGACTCCTTCTCTGAGGTGTTCTCGGGATTTCCATGATCTGATCATTAACATTTGTTACCCAAACACAAATTCTTAAGTTTGTGTTCGATGTTTTAGATGGAAAATCCAAATGGTGTTCAATGTTGTAGAGGTCTTCTCCAAACCTACATTGAGGGCTGAGTCTGACCATCAGTTATTTGAGGGCCAACATTTTAAACTCGCCTGTTTGGTTGAAATATTTTGCCCCCCTTCTTCTGTGAGATATGAATTTTATAAAGATGGACAAGCTCTCACTTCAGCGAAAGACCACAACTATTATATCAAGCAGACATCTCGGCCGGACGGTTGGGGGATTTACTTTGAACAGTGAGGTGAAAAAACCGAGAAATCCGGTTTCAGTTTCAGTCAGACGTCAGTAACATTTACTGCAATTATCATCTTTCTTCCACATTATTCCTAACAAATTCTCACACAGGAATTTCCCAGTCTCGAAGTGGGCCTTACCTATATGTTTAACACATACTTTGTAACATAGTAAATACATCGATACATAGAAAACCAGAGTAATAAAGACATGTATGTTTGTACGGCACACTCATTTGGCCTCAATCACTGCGTGCAATTTATGGCGTCAATTCTAAAGAGAACTTTAAAATAATAGAAAACGGACAGGATGTCACTGGGATGGATACATTTATTCTTCAGGTGAAACTTGAACTACTGGGAAAAATATTGCAAGAGTAACCAAAGCAGCTATGTCATTTAGCACTGGTTATTTTTAAAGTTAAGGGTGAGGTTAAAGTAAATAGGGGAAGGTTTTTTGTCGAAATGTGAAATATATAAGGATGGATGATCAATGCATAATGATCACTAAAGACGGGAAGTGCAGAGCTTGGAACTTCTTTCTGATGACGAGTGCTGGAGGTTAAGATTTGCCACGTAGAGTGGAGGAGTTGGACACCATTGCTTTTAGTTAGATTAGTGGCCATGGCACGGGGATAGTGCAGAGCTCCTGCCTTTGACGAGCAGAGTCAGTACAAATCAGAACCGGACCAGAGATAGTAGGTTGGCTGCATGAGGACTCAGTAACGTTCCACAATCGCGCTTTCCTCAATTACCTCTAACTACTGCTAAAGTAGAAGGGGGAGACGGGCGCCCAATATTGGTGTGGTGATCTCAGTGACCAGGCTCTTAATTACGATGAGAGTCCGATTTGACTTTAAAACTGACGTGACAACTTCAACCAAAGCAAAGTAATTAACAAGTGGATATATTGCCAGGAGTCCCAGTGTCAATTCCAGATTTTTCAATCAGGCCATGTAATGAGTTAATAAAAGGAGGCGAAGCGTTGTTAACCTGCTCAGTGACCAACAGTTCGACCCGAGGACCTTCCTCGTTCTGCAAAGACCCGGATAAAGAAGTCCACCAAGAGGAGTCCAGTATAACCGGGATTACTTACCAAACCAGTAAAGTCAACAACGGCGGCAGAAACTCCTATACACAGCGAATCTGTTGCTGTTTTAGTGAGTTACTATAAGTACCTCTGTGGCAAACCGAAACAAGTGACTCAAAGACAGGCCATTGCTGCCTGGATGTTGAAACTTCTTCTTTCACATTCATCTGTTTGACGGAAGCCACTGCACTATTTATTTTAAAAGACGAATGCCAAACAGAACAAGGAATGTCATCTGAATATCAAGTATTGAATATAAACTGCAACCATTACTTGATGGTTTCAAGAAGCTGATCACTCTGTTTAATTGGCAATAAGACAGAAGTTATTCGGACAGCTTAATGCTCCAAAGCTTAATACCGTAGGCACTAATTTCTGGGTTATGAATTTAATTTCATATTTTCTCAGCCATTATTGCTAATAAGAACATAAAAACATATGGAATAGGAACAGGGGTAGGCTATACCGCCCCTCGAGCCTGCTCTGCCATTCTATCGGAGAGGCCTATAAAGGCCGTGAGAGGCAGCGGGAGTTCGTGGTCACTGAGGTGTGAGTCCGGGGTCAGCGAGAGGCCTATAAAGGTCGCGAGAGGCAGCGGGAGTTCGTGGTCGCTGAGGTGTGAGTCCGGGGTCAGCGAGAGGCCTATAAAGGCCGTGAGAGGCAGCGGGAGTTCGTGGTCGCTGAGGTGTGAGTCCGGGGTCAGCGAGAGGCCTATAAAGGCCGCGAGAGGCAGCGGGACTTCGTAGTCGCTGAGGCCTGAGTCCGGGGTCAGCGAGAGGCCTATAAAGGCCGCGAGAGGCAGCGGGAGTTCGTGGTCGCTGAGGCCTGAGTCCGGGGTCAGCGAGAGGCCTATAAAGGCCGCGAGAGGCAGCGGGAGTTCGTGGTCGCTGAGGCCTGAGTCCGGGGTCAGCGAGAGGCCTATAAAGGCCGCGAGAGGCAGCGGGAGTTCGTGGTCGCTGAGGTGTGAGTCCGGGGTCGGCGAGAGGCCTATAAAGGCCGCGAGAGGCAGCGGGAGTTCGTGGTCGCTGAGGCCTGAGTCCGGGGTCAGCGAGAGGCCTATAAAGGTCGCGAGAGGCAGCGGGAGTTCGTGGTCGCTGAGGCCTGAGTCCGGGGTCAGCGAGAGGCCTATAAAGGCCGCGAGAGGCAGCGGGAGTTCGTGGTCGCTGAGGTGTGAGTCCGGTGTCAGCGAGAGGCCTATAAAGGCCACGAGAGGCAGCGGGAGTTCGTGGTCACTGAGGCCTGAGTCCGGGGTCAGCGAGAGGCCTATAAAGGTCGCGAGAGGCAGCGGGAGTTCGTGGTCGCTGAGGCCTGAACCCGGGGTCACCGAGAGGCCGATAAAGGTCGCGAGAGGCAGCGGGAGTTCGTGGTCGCTGAGTTGTGAGTCCGGGGTCGGCGAGAGGCCTATAAAGGCCGCGAGAGGCAGCGGGAGTTCGTGGTCACTGAGGTGTGAGTCCGGGGTCAGCGAGAGGCCTATAAAGGCCGCGAGAGGCAGCGGGAGTTCGTGGTCGCTGAGGCCTGAGTCCGGGGTCAGCGAGAGGCCGATAAAGGCCGCGAGAGGCAGCGGGAGTTCGTGGTCGCTGAGGTGTGAGTCCGGGGTCAGCGAGAGGCCTATAAAGGCCGGGAGAGGCAGCGGGAGTTCGTGGTCGCTGAGGTGTGAGTCCGTGGTCAGCGAGAGGCCTATAAAGGCCGCGAGAGGCAGCGGGAGTTCGTGGTCGCTGAGGCCTGAGTCCGGGGTCGGCGAGAGGCCTATAAAGGCCGCGAGAGGCAGCGGGAGTTCGTGGTCGCTGAGTCCTGAGTCCGGGGTCGGCGAGAGGCCTATAAAGGCCGCGAGAGGCAGCGGGAGTTCGTGGTCGCTGAGGCCTGAGTCCGGGGTCGGCGAGAGGCCGAAAAAGGCTGCGAGAGGCAGTGGGAGTTCGTGGTCGCTGAGGTGTGAGTCCGGGGTCAGCGAGAGGCCTATAAAGGCTGCGAGAGGCAGCGGGAGTTCGTGGTCGCTGAGGCCTGAGTCCGGGGTCGGCGAGAGGCCGATAAAGGCCGCGAGAGGCAGCGGGAGTTCGTGGTCGCTGAGGCCTGAGTCCGGGGTCAGCGAGAGGCCTATAAAGGCCGCGAGAGGCAGCGGGAGTTCGTGGTCGCTGAGGTGTGAGTCCGGGGTCGGCGAGAGGCCTATAAAGGCCGCGAGAGGCAGCGGGAGTTCGTGGTCGCTGAGGCCTGAGTCCGGGGTCAGCGAGAGGCCTATAAAGGTCGCGAGAGGCAGCGGGAGTTCGTGGTCGCTGAGGCCTGAGTCCGGGGTCAGCGAGAGGCCTATAAAGGCCGCGAGAGGCAGCGGGAGTTCGTGGTCGCTGAGGTGTGAGTCCGGTGTCAGCGAGAGGCCTATAAAGGCCACGAGAGGCAGCGGGAGTTCGTGGTCACTGAGGCTTGAGTCCGGGGTCAGCGAGAGGCCTATAAAGGTCGCGAGAGGCAGCGGGAGTTCGTGGTCGCTGAGGCCTGAACCCGGGGTCACCGAGAGGCCGATAAAGGTCGCGAGAGGCAGCGGGAGTTCGTGGTCGCTGAGTTGTGAGTCCGGGGTCGGCGAGAGGCCTATAAAGGCCGCGAGAGGCAGCGGGAGTTCGTGGTCACTGAGGTGTGAGTCCGGGGTCAGCGAGAGGCCTATAAAGGCCGCGAGAGGCAGCGGGAGTTCGTGGTCGCTGAGGCCTGAGTCCGGGGTCAGCGAGAGGCCGATAAAGGCCGCGAGAGGCAGCGGGAGTTCGTGGTCGCTGAGGTGTGAGTCCGGGGTCAGCGAGAGGCCTATAAAGGCCGGGAGAGGCAGCGGGAGTTCGTGGTCGCTGAGGTGTGAGTCCGTGGTCAGCGAGAGGCCTATAAAGGCCGCGAGAGGCAGCGGGAGTTCGTGGTCGCTGAGTCCTGAGTCCGGGGTCGGCGAGAGGCCTATAAAGGCCGCGAGAGGCAGCGGGAGTTCGTGGTCGCTGAGGCCTGAGTCCGGGGTCGGCGAGAGGCCGAAAAAGGCTGCGAGAGGCAGTGGGAGTTCGTGGTCGCTGAGGTGTGAGTCCGGGGTCAGCGAGAGGCCTATAAAGGCTGCGAGAGGCAGCGGGAGTTCGTGGTCGCTGAGGCCTGAGTCCGGGGTCGGCGAGAGGCCGATAAAGGCCGCGAGAGGCAGCGGGAGTTCGTGGTCGCTGAGGTGTGAGTCCGGGGTCAGCGAGAGGTCAGATAAAGGCTGCGAGAGGCAGCGGGAGTTCGTGGTCGCTGAGGTGTGAGTCCGGGGTCAGCGAGAGGCCTATAAAGGCTGCGAGAGGCAGCGGGAGTTCGTGGTCACTGAGGCCTGAGTCCGGGGTCAGCGAGAGGCCTATGAAGGCTGCGAGAGGCAGCGGGAGTTCGTGGTCACTGAGGCCTGAGTCCGGGGTCAGCGAGAGGCCTATGAAGGCTGCGAGAGGCAGCGGGAGTTCGTGGTCGCTGAGGTGTGAGTCCGGGGTCAGCGAGAGGCCTATAAAGGCTGCGAGAGGCAGTGGGAGTTCGTGGTCGCTGAGGCCTGAGTCCGGGGTCAGCGAGAGGCCTATGAAGGCTGCGAGAGGCAGCGGGAGTTCGTGGTCGCTGAGGCCTGAGTCCGGGGTCGGCGAGAGGCCTATGAAGGCTGCGAGAGGCAGCGGGAGTTCGTGGTCGCTGAGGCGTGAGTCCGGGTTCGGCGAGAGGCCTATAAAGGCCGCGAGAGGCAGCGGGAGTTCGTGGTCACTGAGGCCTGAGTCCGGGGTCAGCGAGAGGCCTATAAAGGCCGCGAGAGGCAGCGGGAGTTCGTGGTCGCTGAGGCCTGAGTCCGGGGTCAGCGAGAGGCCTATAAAGGCCGCGAGAGGCAGCGGGAGTTCGTGGTCGCTGAGGTGTGAGTCCGGGGTCGGCGAGAGGCCTATAAAGGCCGCGAGAGGCAGCGGTAGTTCGTGGTCGCTGAGGCCTGAGTCCGGGGTCGGCGAGAGGCCTATAAAGGCCGCGAGAGGCAGCGGGAGTTCGTGGTCGCTGAGGCCTGAGTCCGGGGTCAGCGAGAGGCCTATAAAGGCCGCGAGAGGCAGCGGGAGTTCGTGGTCGCTGAGGCCTGAGTCCGGGTTCAGCGAGAGGACTATAAAAGGCCGTGAGAGGCACCGGGAGTTCGTGGTCGCTGAGTCCGGGGTCGGCGACAGGCCTATAAAAGGCGGGGCTTGTGCAGCAAAAAGAAGTAGAAAGGGGGTAAGTGATTGGCTGGTGATTGGTGAGTAGTTTTTCCTTTTGCTTTTCGATATCAGTAAGTAACATTTAGCATTGTTGCTGCCAATTTAAGTGTATCTAAGGGATAAGTCATGGCAGGACAGCTCGGACACGTGTTATGCTCCTCCTGTACTATGTGGAAAATCAGGGATGCCATTGGTCTCCCTGACGCCTACGTGTGCGGGAAGTGTATCCGCCTCCAGCTCCTGACAGACCGCGTTGCGGAATTGGAGCTGAGGGTGGATTCTCTCTGGAGCATCCACGATGCTGAGAATGACGTGAATAGCACGTGTAGCGAGTTGGTCTTAACGCAGGTGAAGGGTCCACAGCCAGATAGGGAATAGAAGACCAGCAGGAAGAGCAGTGCAAGGAAGATAGTGCAGGGGTCCCCTGTGCTCATCCCCCTGCCAAACAGATACACTGCTTTGGGTACTGTTGGGGGGGATGACTCATCAGGGGAGGGCAGCCAAGTTCATGGCACCGTGGCTGGCTCTGCTGCACAGGAGTGCAGGAAAATGTGTGGGAGAGCAATAGTGATAGGGGATTCAAATTGTAAGGGGAATAGATAGGCATTTCTGCGGCCGCAACCGAGACTCCAGGATGGTATGTTGCCTCCCTGGTGCAAGGGTCAAGGATGTCTCGGAGCGGGTGCAGGACATTCTAAAAAGGGAGCATGAACAGCCAGTTGTCGTGGTGCATATAGGTACCAATGACATAGGTAAAATACGGGATGAGGTCCTACGAGGCGAATTTAGAGAGCTAGGAGCTAATTTAAAACGTAGGACCTCAAGAGTAGTAATCTCAGGATTGCTACCAGTGCCACGTGCTAGTCAGAGTAGGAATCGCAGGATAGCTCAGATGAATACGTGGCTTGAGCAGTGGTGCAGCAGAGAGGGATTCAAATTCCTGGGGCATTGGAACCGGTTCTGGGGGAGGTGGGACCAGTACAAACCGGACGGTCTGCACCTGGGCAGGACCGGAACCAATGTCCTAGGGGGAGTGTTGGCTGGTGCTGTTGGGGAGGGGTTAAACTAATATGGCAGGGGGATGGGAACCTATGCAGGGAGACAGAGGGAAATAAAAAGGAGGCAGAGCAAAATATAGAAAGGAGAATAGTAAAAGTAGAGGGCAGAGAAACCCAAGGCAAAAAACAAAAAGGGCCACATTACAGCAAAATTCTAAAAGGGCAAAGTGTGTTTAAAAAATACAAGCCTGAAGGCTCTGTGCCTCAATGCGAGGAGTATTCGGAATATGGTGGATGAATTAACTGCGCAGATAGCAGTTAACGGATACGATGTGATTGGCATCACAGAGACATGGCTCCAGGGTGACCAAGGCTGGGAACTCAACATCCAGGGGTATTCAACATTCAGGAAGGATAGACAGAAAGGAAAAGGAGGCGGGGTGGCGTTGCTGGTTAAAGAGGAAATTAATGCAATTGTAAGGAGGGACATTAGCCTGGATAATGTGGAATCGGTATGGGTGGAGATGCGGAATTCCAAAGTGCAGAAAACGCGAGTGGGTGTTGTGTATAGAGCACCAAATAGTAGTAGTGAGGTTGGGGACAGCATCAAAGAAGAAATAATGGATGTGTGCAATAAAGGTACAGCAGTTATCGTGGGCGATTTTAATCTACATATAGATTGGGCTAACCTAACTGGCAGCAATGCGGTGGAGGAGGATTTCCTGGAGTGTACTAGGGATGGTTTTCTAAACCAATATGTTGAGGAACCAACCAGGGAGCTGCCCATCCTCGACTGGCTATTGTGTAATGAGAAAGGACTAATTAGCAATCTTGTTGTGGGAGGCCCCTTGGGGAAGAGTGACCATAATATGGTAGATTTCCTTATTAAGATGGAGAGTGACACAGTTAATTCGGAAACTAGGGTCCTGAACTTAAGGAAAGGTAACTTCGATGATATGAGGCGTGAATTGGCTAGAATAGACTGGCAAAGGATACTTAAAGGGTTGATGGTGGATAAGCAATGGCAAACATTTAAAGATCACATGGACGTACTTCAGCAAATGTACATCCCTGTCTGGAGTAAAAATAAAACTGGGAAGGTGGCTCAACCATGGCTAACAAGGGAAATTAAGGATAGTGTTAAAAACAAGGAAGAGGCATAAAAAATTGGCTAGAAAAAGCAACAAGCCTGAGGACTGGGAGAAATTTAGAATTCAACAGAGGAGGAGAAACGGTTTAATTAAGAGGGGGATATAGAGTACGAGAGGAAGCTTGCAGGGAATATAAAAACTGACTGCAAACCCTTCTATAAATATGTGAAGCGAAAAAGATTAGTAAAGACAAACGTAGGTCCCTTGCAGTCGGATTCAGGTGAAATTATAATGGGGAAGAAAGAAATGGCAGACCAATTGAACCAATACTTTGGTTCTGTCTTCACGAAGGAAGATACAACTAACCTTCCGAAGGGACGAGGGGACAGTGGGTCGAGTGAGAAGGAGAAACTGAAGGAAATCCTTATTAGGTGGGAAATTGTGTTAGGGAAATTGATGGGATTGAAGGCCTGATAGTCTGCATCCCAGAGTGCTCGAGGAAGTGGCCCTAGAAATAGTGAATGCATTGGTGATCATTTTCCAACAGTCTATCGACTCTGGATCAGTTCCCATGGAGTGCAGCGTAGCTAATGTAATACCACTTTTTAAAAAAGGAGTGAGGGAGAAAACGGGTAATTATAGACTGGTTAGCCTGACATCAGTAGTGGGGAAAATGTTGGAATCGATCATGAAGGACGAAATAGCAGCGCATTTGGAAAGCAGTGACAGTATCGGATCAAGTCAGCATGGATTTATGAAAGGGAAATCATGCTTGACGAATCTTCTGGAATTTTTTGAGGATGTAACGAGTAGAGTGGACAAGGGGGAACCAGTGGATGTCATCTATTTGGACTTTCAAAAGGCCTTTGACAAGGTCCCACACAAGAGATTGGTGTGCAAAATCAAAGCACATGGTATTGGGGATAACATACTGATGTGGATAGGGAACTGGTTGGCAGACAGGAAGCAGAGAGTTGGGATAAACGGGTCCTTCTCAGAATGGCAGGCAGTGACTAGTGGAGTGCCGCAGGGCTCAGTGCTGGGACCCCAGCTATTTACAATATACATTAACGATTTGGATGAAGAAATAGAGTGTAATATCTCCAAGTTTGCAGATGACACTAAACTGGGTGGCGGTGTGAGCTGTCAGGAGGATGCTAAGAGGCTGCAGGGTGACTTGGACAGGTTAGGTGAGTGGGCAAATGCATGGCAGATGCAGTATAATGTGGATAAATATGAGGTTATTCATTTTGGGGCAAAAACACGAAGGCAGAATTTTATCTGAATGGCGGCAGACTAGGAAAAGGGGAGGTGGAACGAGATCTGGGTGTCAGGGTTCATCAGTCATTGAAGATTGGCATGCAGGTACAGCAGACGGTGAAGAAGGCAAATGGTATGTTGGCCTTCATAGTTCGAGGATTTGAGTATAGGAGCAGGGAGGTCTTACTGCAGTTGTACATGGCCATGGTGAGGCCTCACCTGGCATATTGTGTTCACTTTTGGTCTCCTAATCTAAGGAAGGACATTTTTGCTATTGAGGGAGTGCAGTGAAGGTTCACCAGACTGATTCCTGGGATGGTAGGACTGACATATGAGGAGAGACTGGATCAACTGGGCCTTTAAACACTGGAGTTTAAAAGGATGAGAGGAGATTTCATGGACACATGCAAGATTCTGATGGGACTGGACAGGTTAAATGCGGGAAGAATGTTCTCGATGTTGGGGAAGTCCAGAACCAGGGGTCACAGTCTAAGGATAAGTGGTAGACCATTTAGGACCGAGATGAGGAGAAACTTCTTCACCCAGAGAGTTATTAACCTGTGGAATTCCCTGCCGCAGAGAGTTGTTGATGCAAATTCATTGGATATATTCAAGAGGGATTTAGATATGGCCCTTACAGCTAAAGGGATCAAGGGGTATGGAGAGAAAGCAGGAAAGGGGTACTGAGGGAATGATCAGCCATGATCTTATTGAATGGTGGTGCAGGCTCGAAGGGCCGAATGACCTACTCCTGCACCTATTTTCTATGTTTCTATGTTTCTAAATATCCCTAGGTCCAGCTGTACTGCAGCACTTTGCAATTTATCTCCATTTAAGTAATAACTTGCTCTTTAATTTTTTTCTGGCAAAGTTCATGACCTCACACTTTCCAATGTTATACTCCATCTGCCAAGTTTTTGCCCACTCACTTAGCATGTCTATGTGCTTTTGCATGTTTTTTGTGTCCTCCTCACACATTGCTTTTCCTCCCACCTTTGTTTCGATGCAAACTTGGCTACATTACACTCGGTCCCTTCTTCCAAGTCGTTAATATAGATTGTAAATAGTTGGGGTCCCAGCACTGATCCCTGCGGCACCCCACTAGTTACTGGTTGCCAACCTGAGAATTAACCATTTATCCCGACTCTCTGGTTTCTGTTAGTTCGCCAATCCTCTATCCATGCTAATATATTACCCCCAACCCTGTCAAATTTTATCTTGTGCAGTAACCTTTTATGAGGCACCTTGTCAAATGCCTTCTGAACATCCAAATACACCACATCCACTGGTTCCCCTTTATCCACCCTGTTCATTACATCCTCAAGGAATTCCAGTAAATTTGTCAAACATGACTTCCCCTTCATGAATCGATGCTGATTCTGCCTGACCAAATTATGCTTTTCCAAATGTCCTGTGTAGGGGTAACAGGAGAACTCTCTCCCTCAAGGTGCACTAACTGATATAGTTAATCAATACCTCACCCGTCTGTTGGGGTAACAGGAGAACTCTCTCCCTCAAAGTGCACTAACTGATATAGTTAATCAATACCTCACCCGTCTGTTGGGGTAACAGGAGAACTCTCTCCCTCAAGGTGCACTAACTGATATAGTTAATCAATACCTCACCCGTCTGTTGGGGTAACAGGAGAACTCTCTCCCTCAAGGTGCACTAACTGATATAGTTAATCAATACCTCACCCGTCTGTTGGGGTAACAGGAGAACTCTCTCCCTCAAGGTGCACTAACTGATATAGTTAATCAATACCTCACCCGTCTGTTGGGGTAACAGGAGAACTCTCTCCCTCAAGGTGCACTAACTGATATAGTTAATCAATACCTCACCCGTCTGTTGGGGTAACAGGAGAACTCTCTCCCTCAAGGTGCACTAACTGATATAGTTAATCAATACCTCACCCGTCTGTTGGGGTAACATGATGCCTCTCTCCTTTAGGTGAATTAACTGATATCATTAATCGACACCTCGCCCTTCTCCTGTTCTACATCCACCACGGAAGTGAACACACGAAATCGCAGGACCAACCAGTTTTATTACGAGCGATGCACGGGAAGTTCCGTCATGGAACCGCCGAAATACAAGAGTTTTCAAGCATACTTTATACAGGTTTTGGAGAGGAGCTATCCTCCTCAACATCTTCGATAGGTTTATTGTTATCACCAAAGTAATGTTGATTTGTGGACTCTTATCATAGAACATAGAAACATAGAAAATAGGTGCAGGAGTAGGCCATTCGGCCCTTCGAGCCTGCACCGCCATTCAATGAGTTCATGGCTGAACATGCAACTTCAGTACCCCATTCCTGCTTTCTCACCATACCCCTTGATCCCCCTAGTAGTAAGGACTACATCTAACTCCTTTTGGAATATATTTAGTGAATTGGCCTCAACAACTTTCTGTGGTAGAGAATTCCACAGGTTCACCATTCTCTGAGTGCAGAAGTTTCTCCACATCTCAGTCCTAAATGGCCTACCCCTTATCCTAAGACTATGTCCCCTGGTTCTGGACTTCCCCAACATCGGGAAGATTCTTCCCACACATAACTTATCCAGTCATAAGAACATCAGAATTAGGAACAGGAGTAGGCCATCTAGCCCCATGGCTGATCTGGCCGTGGACTCAGCTCCACTTACCCGCCCGCTCCCCGTAACCCTTAATTCCCTTATTGCTTAAAAATCTATCTATCTGTGACTTGAATACATTCAATGAGCTAGCCTCAACTGCTTCCTTGGGAAGAGAATTCCACAGATTCACAACCCTCTGGGAGAAGAAATTCCTTCTCAACTCGGTTTTAAATTGGCTCCCCTGTATTTTGAGGCTGTGCCCCCTAGTTCTAGTCTCCCCGACCAGTAGAAACAACCTCTCTGCCTCTATCTTGTCTATCCCTTTCATTATTTTAAATGTTTCTATAAGATCACCCCTCATCCTTCTCAACTCCAACGAGGAAAGACCCAGTCTACTCAATCTATCATCATAAGGTAACCCCCTCATCTCCGGAATCAGCCTAGTGAATCGTCTCTGTACCCCCTCCAAAGCTAGTATATCCTTCCTTAAGTAAGGTGATCAAAACTGCACGCAGTACTCCAGGTGCGGCCTCAAAAATACCCTATACAGTTGCAGAAGGACCTCCCTGCTTTTGTACTCCATCCCTCTCGCAATGAAGGCCAACATCCCATTCGCCTTCCTGATTACCTGCTGCACCTGCAAACTAACTTTTTGGGATTCATGCACAAGGACCCTCAGGTACCTCTGCACCGCAGCATGTTGTAATTTCTCCCCATTCAAATAATATTCCCTTTTACTGTTTTTTTTTTCCAAGGTGGATGACCTCACATTTTTCGACATTGTATTCCATCTGCCAAACCTTAGCCCATTCGCTTAACCTATCTAAATCTCTTTGCAGCCTCTCTGTGTCCTATACACAACCCGCTTTCCCACTAATCTTTGAGTCATCTGCAAATTTTGTTACACTACACTCTGTCCCCTCTTCCAGGTCATCTATGTATATTGTAAACAGTTGTGGTCCCAGCACTGATCCCTGTGGCACACCACTAACCACCGATTTCCAACCTGAAAAGGACCTATTTATCCCGACTCTCTGCTATCTGTTCGCCAGCCAATTCTCTATCCATGCTAATACATTTCCTCTGACTCCGCGTACCTTTATCTTCTGCAGTAACCTTTTGTGTGGTACCTTATCGAATGCCTTTTGAAAATCTAAGTACACCACATCCATCGGTACACCTCTATCCACCATGCTCGTTATATCCTCAAAGAATTCCAGTAAATTAGTTTAACATGATTTCCCTTTCATGAAACCATGTTGCGTCTGCTTGATTGCACTATTCCTATCTAGATGTCCTGCTATTTCTTCCTTAATGATAGTTTCAAGCATTTTCCCCACTACAGATGTTAAACTAACCGGCCTTTTGTCTGCCCCCTTTTTTAAACAGAGGCGTTACATTAGCTGCTTTCCAATCCGCTGGTACCTCCCCAGAATCCAAAGAGTTTTGGTAGATTACAACGAATGCATCTGCTATAACTTCCACCATTTCTTTTAATACCCTGGGATGCATTTCATCAGGACCAGGGGACTTGTCTACCTTGAGTCTCATTAGCCTTTCCAGCACTACCCCCCTAGTGACAGTGATTGTCTCAAGGTCCTCCCTTCCCACATTCCTGTGACCAGCTTTTTCTGGCATGGTTTTTGTGTCTTCCACTTTGAAGACCGAAGCAAAATAATTGTTTAAGGTCTCAGCCATTTCCACATTTCCCATTATTAAATCCCCCTTCTCACCCCTGAATGTTGAGTTCCCAGCCTTGGTCACCCTGGAGCCATGTCTCCGTGATACCAATTACTTCATATCCGTTAACTGCTTTCTGCACAGTTAATTAGTCCACCTTATTCCGAATACTCCT
Source organism: Pristiophorus japonicus (assembly GCF_044704955.1). Taxonomy (NCBI): domain Eukaryota; kingdom Metazoa; phylum Chordata; class Chondrichthyes; family Pristiophoridae; genus Pristiophorus; species Pristiophorus japonicus. The sequence continues at coordinate 84,298 of NW_027254550.1, read as the reverse complement.
CGCATTGAGGCACAGAGCCTTCAGGCTTGTCTTTTTCACACACTTTGCCCCTTTAGAATTTTGCTGTAATGTGGCCCTTTTTGTTTTTTGCCTTGGGTTTCTCTGCCCTCCACTTTTACTATTCTCCTTTCTATCTTTTGCTTCTGCCTCCATTTTATTTCCCTCTGTCTCCCTGCATAGGTTCCCATCCCCCTGCCATATTCATTTAACTCCTCCCCAACAGCAAGTGTTACATACATCGGCAATCATACAGACCCTCCTACTACTGATAAGTTCACTACCTTCACCATAATTCTGACCACCTATTTGCAACCTGACAATTTATCCCTTACATTTCCCCCCGAATGGCCCTTGGCTATATGCCCAAGATAAGGTATTTCCCAATTAATCCCTCTTGGGTGACCTTCCAGGGTTGTGCTTTCGCCTGGGTAGTGCTTCTTCCCGAGCTGCAGGATCTACCTATTGACTTTCCCATCAAGTTATACTAAGTAAGTCATTTCTGCCTTTATTCAATGTTTTAACTCTAGTACGAGCTCGGGCCTGCCTCTTACGTCGGTTACACATTTTTACAGGATAATACGAGCAAGACGAGTTCCCTTGCACTATTACCAGTATATTTAGTGCAGCATAGTTCGTGTATAAGTCCTTTCCAGCCAACATTTTCTCAGTTTTTAATTTATGCCCCTCCTGGGGTATCCTCTGTTTCTTCTATCTTTCCTCCACTTGGGGTATTCTGTATCCTGCCGAATTCCTGCCCCTCCTGGGGTATCCTCGATGTTGTGGAATGGTGTCCAATTCTGCCACATTCTGCCGCAGTCAGCATTTATTGCCCATCTCTAATTGCCCCTTTAGTGTGCCACCCTCTTGAACCGCTGCAGTCCGTGTGGTGATGGTAATTCCACAGTGCTGTTAGGGAGGGAGCTCCAGGTTTTGATTCAGTGCCGATGAAGAAACGGCCAATATATTTCCAAGTCAGGGTGGTGTGTATTTTGGAGGGGAACGTGGAGCTGCTCATGTTCCCATGTGCCTGCTGCCACTGTCTATCTCGGTGGTAGAGGTCGCGGGTTTGTGAGTCTTGGCGAAATGCTGTCGTGCTTCTTCGCGATGATATGCACTGCAGCCACAGTGCACTGGTGCTGGATGGTGTGAAGGTTTAAGGCAACATCCCATTATGTGAAAAGAAACTTCCTGATTTCCATCCTAAATGGCTTATCACTAATTTTTAAAATGATTGTTTTTGACAGAACAGGAGAACTCAGTGGCTCTCACAACAATGAATAATTTAAATGTTAGACATTTTCCTTTCATCTGACATCATGTTTCCATTTATCCTCAGACCATTAGGATCTTCAAATAAATTATATTTGTTCCTGTGCAGGTAATTTGAATAGTTGGATGCATTCATATTTTACATATACTTCGATTGAACTGAATACGTGACGACACCTATAGACTGGCGGAAAATGTGTAACCGATTGTTCTGCATTCTGCCGCAGTCGAATTTCACCACTGAGTGTTTCTTCTCTTCAGCTGCTTTAGAGTTTAGCAGCTTAGGTTAATCATGTCGATGGTCACAGATAATAAGAAATAGGAGCAGGAGTAGGCCATATGGCCCCTCGAGCCTGCTCCGCCATTCAAGACAATCATGGCTGATCTGATCATGGACTCAGCTCCACTTCCCACCCGCTCCCCGTAACCCCTTCTCCCTTATCGTGTAAGAAACAGTCTATTTCTGTCTTAAATATATTCAATGTCCCAACCTCCACCGCTCTCTGAGGCAGTGAGTTCCAAAGATCCACAATCCTCTGAGAGAAGACGTTTCTCCTCATCTCAGTTTTATATGGTCGGCCCCTTATTCTAAGATAAGGAAATAGGAGCAGGAGTAGGCCATACGACCCCTCGAGTTCTAGTCTCCTCTATCAGTGGAAACATCCTCTCTGCATCCACCTTGTCAAGCCCCCTCATAATCTTATACATTTCAATAAGATCACCTCTCATTCTTCTGAATTCCAATGAGTAGAGGCCCAACCTACTCAACCTTTCCTCATAATACAACCCCCTCATCTCCGAAATCAACCTTGTGAACCTTCTCTGAACTGCCTCCAAAGCAAGTATACCCTTACATAAATATAGAAACCAAAACTGCACGCAGTACTCCAGGTGTGGCCCCCCCCATACCCTGTATAACTGTAGCAAGACTTCCCTGCTTTTATACTCCATCCCCTTTGCAATAAAGGCCAAGATACCATTGGCCTTCCTGATCACTTGCTGTACCTGCATACTGACCTTTTGTGTTTCATGTACAAGTACCCCCAGGTCCCGCTGTACTGCGGCACTTTGCAATTTTTCTCCATTTAAATAATAACTTGCTCTTTGAATTTTTCAGCCAAAGTGCATGACCTCACACTTTCCAACATTGTACTCCATCTGCAAAATGTTTGCCCACTCACTTAGCCTGTCTCTGTCCTTTTGCAGATTTTTTGTGTCCTCCTCACACATTGCTTTTCCTCCCATCTTTATATCATCAGCAAACTTGGCTACGTTACACTCAGTCCCTTCTTCCAAATCATTAATATATATATTATACATATTTGGGGTCCCAGAGCTGATCGCTCCCTCTCCCGACTTATCTCTCGTTCCCTCTCGCTAGGATTATCTCTCTCCCTTCGGTATTCTCTTCTCCCCTCCCCCACCGCTGGCCAGCACGGATCCCATGCAGGCTATTCTCCTCCGGAGCTGAACAATTTGGCCCACGCTGAACTGCAGCGACAATTGTGGGTTACTGCACATGCGTGGACCAGCTGCTAGTTCGCATATGCCTAAGGTGATCAGTGAATTGCACAGGAAAGCCTGGTCCCACCGCCCGCATGCACACAAGGGCACAATATATTGTGCAGATAATCAGTTTGAGTACATATATAGCAGGATTCTTTAAGCACTAATTTAACTTTAGCACTGGATTGCCTATTCTATGCTCTGCTTAGGAGTTGCTTCCCACCCAGGTGGAACAGCTGGAGATGTACATATGTGGCTTGGATGAGCTGCACGTCCTCATGGTTCAACATGGAACAATCTGACCTCATTAGCGTGGAACTTCATTAGAAACTCTACTCCTCGCCACATTATGTCGTCAGTTAGCTCTCGACGAATAGTTCCCATTTACCAGCTGTTCCCAACATAGTTTAATTTCAGAGATGCAACTTCAGAAGATTTGGGTCGCATAGTGGAAACTTGCGGCTCGAGGAGAGAAATATGAATTAACGGCAATTGAAACCATGCAGCAATTAAACTCAGCTTCCTTCCTGTTCTTCACTTGCCCGAGGCTGGATTGGAGTTCGAATTAGGGCTGGGTGCAGGAGCAGGGACTGTGAAACAGGATTCATGGAAATCGATATTAGTGTTACATTTATTCAGTGCAACAAAGGCAGGACACGGGAAAGTTGGAAACCTGAACTTTAACTTGCCGGTTTTTTTTGGACGGCTTTACAGAAAGATCTTTGTGTGAGTTAAACAGGTGATGCATTCTAACCAGGACACTTTGCTCCCAATTAGATGGCGACGTGACCTTACAGGTCGATCCGCCTTCGGTTCTGGAAGGAGATGCTCTGATGCTCAAGAGTCGGTATAGATTTTACTATTGTGGTATCATTATCACGTTGGATTTTATCAAGACAATACTAGGATCCATTCAATGAAGCTAACAAACCGCGAAAATCTGCATCGATTTAAGATCAATAGTTCCGAACATAACGGACCTTTTCATTGCACAGTTGCCAATCAGAAATCATAAAGTGTCCGCGTTCACGTTCGCGGTAAGTATGGCGGATATTTAAATGGGAGAAACCTGAATTGTTTTTCTCCCTGGTGTACACATCTGAGAATTTCTGAATCTGTACAAAAGTATACATCGCTATATGATCTCCAAGGATGTTGCTGTGTTAGATCGTCTAATATATTTTCTAAATACATGCAACTTGAACCAATGATTCATAATTGCTGACACATTTGACTTCAGTTTGATCAGTGTGATTAATAATGTGCCGCTTATTCTTTGTCTATTTAAAAATAGGCACGTATGGTAACTTTTTTACTTTTCCTTAAACGACACCTGTCGACCTAATGGGAATGTTTTGAATGAGTTAGCCTGATTCCACTCGTTTCCCCCTTCCTTCCTCAGTCCTGCTATCATTGGTCCGCCCATTATACATGTGTCTCCATGATTAACTTCTCACTGCCGAAACTATTTCATAAAGATGCCAGAATGGATGATACCAGAAAGGCAAAGTTATACCAACCAGGAAAAGATGAACAGGCTGCATCTGTGTCTCAAGTGACACACAAGGCTGAGTGATGAACTAATAGAGGGCATTACATTTACTAGCAGCAGGGAGCGCCTTCCCTCTTGTGGCGAAGAGCAAAACTAGAGGCCATCAATGTAAGATAGACACCAAGAAATCAAATACGGAATTCAGCAGAAAATGATTTACTGAGAGAGTGGTGAGATTGTGGCAGCAGTTGCTCAAACAGTGGTTGAAGCGAATAGTATAGACACATGTAAAGGGAGCCTTAGATAAGCATAACACAATAGCTTTTAATTATATAGCTCATTTAACATACAGAAAGGCCCCTGCTGCACAAGAGGTTTGAGTTAAACATTTGGTACCTAGCCACATGGGTAGAAATTAGCGCAGGTGACCAAAAATGTGGTAACTTTTAAGGAATGTCTTCTGTTGCCATGAAGACGCATTTCGACCTGTTCAGCCGCAGCCCCACGTGATCCAGTCGCTGGAGGACCTCCTCCAGGTTTTGTAGGTGCTCGACGGTGTCCCGACCCGTGACCAATATGTCGTCCTGAAAGACCACCGTGTGTGGTACCGACTTGAGTAGGCTCTCCATGTTTCTCTGGAAGATCCTGCAGCCGACCGAATTCCAAACGGGCATCTGTTGTAGATGGACAGTCCCTTGTGCGTGTTGATGCAGGTGAGGCCCTTCGAAGACTCCTCCAGCTCCTGCGTCATGTAGGCCGAAGTCAGGTCGAGCTTGGTGAACATCGAGCCTCCTGCCAGCGTCATCTGCCTTAGGTAGCGGGTATTGGTCCTGTAGCGAGAAACGATTAATAGTTACTTTATAACCGTCGCAAATCCAGACCGTGCCATCACTTTTGAGTACTGGAACAATGGGACTGGCCCACTCGCTGAATTCCACTGGGGAGATGATGCCCTCGCGTTGCAGCCTGTCCAGCTCGATTTCCACTCTCTCCCTCATCATGTGAGGTACCGCTCGCGCCTTGTGGTGAATGGGTTGTGCCTCTGGGACCAAGTAGATCCGCACTTTCGCCCCAGAAAAGTTTCCAATGCCTGGCTCAAAAAGGGAAGGAAATTTGTTAAGACCTGGGTACATGAGGCCTTATCGACATGTGATAGCGCTCAGATGTCATCAAAGTTCCAACGGATTTTGCCCAGCCAGCTCCTTCCAAGCAGTGTGGGGCCATCGCCCGGGACAATCCAGAGTGGCAGTTCATGCACCGTGCCCTCGTAGGTGACCTTGACCATGGCGCTGCCCAGGACAGTGATAAGCTCTTTGGTGTACGTTCTCAGTTTCGTGTGGATGAGGCTCAGGGCTGGTCTGAATGCCTTGTTGCACCACAGTCTCTCAAACATTTTTTTACTCATGATGGATTGGCTAGCGCCAGTGCCCAGTTCCATGGCTACGGGTAAGCCATTCAATTTTAAGTTTTGCATTATAGATGGACATTTTGTCAAAAATGTGTGCACCCTGTATACTTCAGCATCTGCCTCCTCTCTCTGAGGCTTGAAATTGCTTTGATCCACCATGTACCGATCTTCCTCTGCCACGTGGTGGTTAGCAGGTTTTGCAGAGCTTGCAGCTCGTTTGCAAGCTCGTTGGAGATGCCCCATTGTTCCACAGCCCTTGCAAACATACCCTTTGAAGCGGCATGAATAGGCTGAATGGAAGCCTCCACAACGTCAAAGGTGTGAATTGCCTTGCATTCATCCTTTGTTGGGGACTCTCCGTCATCTGGGTCACCTGAGGCCTGCTGGCAGTTGCAAACTCGTGGATTCTGACCTGTACATTTCTGCTCGCAAACACAGTTCCAGTTAATTTATGAACATTGCGAACACTTGTGTGCTGAGAGATTTGTTTGGTGTTATCACTGGTGGACATAAACGCCTGTGCTATCACAATGGCCTTACTGAGGGTCGGTGTCTCTATAGTCAAAAGTTTTCATAGGATGGTCTCGTGGCCAATGCCCAGCACAAAAAAGTCTCTGAGCATTTGCTCCAGGTAACCATCAAACACACATTGTCCTGCAAGTCGCCTTAGCTCGGCGACGTAGCTCACCACTTCCTGACCTTCAGATCGCTGGCACGTGTAGAACCGATACCTTGCCATCAGCACGCTCTCCCTTGGGTTAAGATGCTCCTGAACCAGTGTACACAGCTCCTCATACGACTTATCTGTGGGTTTCACCGGAGCCAGAAGATTCTTCATGAGGCTGTAGGTCGGTGCCCCGCAGACCGTGAGGAGGACCGTCTGATTTTTGCAGCGCTTCCTTCTCCGTCCAGCTCGTTAGCTACAAAGTACTGGTCTAGCCGTTCGACATAGGCCTCCCAGTCCTCACCCTCCGAGAACTTCTCCAGGATTCCCACAGTTTGCTGCATCTTTGCGTTGGATTCGTATACTCGTCGCCAGTTATTGTGTTCCTAACACACATGAGGCTACACACAGGGAGGTTAAAGTAACAGTGACCTCAGTCTTTAATAAGACACTCCAGAGTGAGGAACAGGTCTTAGGGGCCGGCTTATATACAGTGCTCCCAAGGGATGCTTTGGGACTTCAGGGGTTGAGCCCCCTGGTGGCGGAACATGGGAGTGCATGCTTTACAGATACACAAGAGAACCAAAATAAGGCTCAACACACAAATCTGATAAAGAATAAAAATGTTTATTTTTGAATACCTATAGCTTGGCCAAGGGAGAACAGCAATATAGCAAAATTCACACAACTCGTACCATGCCGTCTCAACCCTTGCTTACCACCGTACAATATTTAAAGCCAAAAACCGCAACATGTCATCAATACCATTACATTGGGGCCTTTTTACTTTTTCGCGATGAAGCACAGACCATTTTTCCTGTTGTTCAACACCTTGCCTATCCACAAGTCACATTCTGTTACTTTTGCTGTGAAGCACAAGCCATGTTTTCTGTTATTCAATGTCTATCTTTGTCAAATTTGCCACCACATTTTCTTGCAGATAAACTTCTTTCTGATTGGCCTTGCGAGTTGTTGCCAGGCAATAACACTTTACCCAGACTGCACCTGCTTACTGGCTTGTCCAATTTTCTGAACACATTTCCCAGACTGCAACACTTATTGCACTATGGTGGGTTTCTAAAAATCCCACTTCAATTCCCCCTTTGGTCCCTGGCTAACCCCAGCCCATGAGACCACCAGAGCTAATCTTAGATAATGCTTTCGACTTCCCGCCCCATTTTACAGTGATCTGCCGCCAAGTTTGGTTATTGCTTAACAGGGCTTTAAATTCCTCCATGCATCAACAGTCGTTCTTTCTCCTGCATACGAGTGATTGCTTTAGCTTGCTGCCTATGTCTACACTTCCTACAAGCTGCACAAGTCATTATCAACCAGCACAGTGCCAAAATCAGTTGTACTTCCACCAATATGTGCAAAATAACGTTCAGTCCCCAGTTCCATGCCTTCTCGTACCGGGGGGTATGTTAAAGGTCTTTTGCAATGTCCTTGCACAGTTCGTGCAGCTCCTGTTTGAGCACGTGATATTGTTTTGTGCTTGTCAGCAGAGGATTATTTATGTCTTCCAGGTCCTCGGGCAGGTGGGATATTGGTGCAGCCAGTTCACTTTCATATTGGTGCAAATCTTGTTTAATTTTATCAGTCAGGTTCAGGGTAATGGTTTCTCGAGCATGGATATACGTCATTCGTGTTCGTCTGATTGTAACCGGTAGTCTCGGGGTGAAGCAGAAGTTGTGATTAGTGATATTACATTGATAAATACCATTGTCATAAGATGGTTGTTTGGTTAACACAGTGCTCCCCCTTTCCGCGGTCGGCTGTGTGGGTGTATTCGGATTCTGATGGGTTTATTTCTAAGACACACCCAATGGTTTGATTAAATCTGCACCCATCCCCGCTTCCCTGGACATATCGTTAGGCTTCTTACCCTGGGGGACCTCTCGCATGGTTCCATTCTGTTTGATCGCATATTAATCCATTGGGCAGTACCGCATATAGTTCTCACCCCGGATTAGCCCCAAGTTTTCTACCTCAAACTGGGGATGTGGTCCAGACTCCCCCTTCACCATTACTGGATTCATTAGGACCATCCCCACCAGGGCAGAATGTGAATCTGTGCATCTGCATGTCACCGGAAAGACTCTTGTCATTCCTTTCATGGTGCATGCGTCCAGTGACCCTGGGTGCTGTGCCAGGCGGACCAGGTGGGTGCTGTTAATCCAGTCTGGGACTTGGCCCCTGTGTATTTGCTCCAGGTTCTCCCTGACCTGCCCATCATCCATCCACTGTAAGCATGACAGGGCTCTCGCTGAACCTCTGCTTTTTCCGCATCGAATTCTTGGTCAATCAGGAGGTTAATGGTGACAGCATGGCCCTCCATCCTTTTGACTAAGCTCCCTGCTGCTTCATCGTCTACCCACACATCCTCTTTGGCTGCGTCTATCTGTCTCTGCAGCAACTTCCTGGCTGTGTCTTTATAGCTTGTATGTCTAGGGCTGTTGACCGCTGTTACGAGGTCATTGAGTAGACCCCGTTTCTGTCGGTGGGTCTGACCCGCTTTCAGAGGGCTCCAGTATCTGGATGCCCCCGAGGCATCCTGGGATTCTTTTAACACTATTCGAGTGTACAGTGCCCGTACCTTAAGGTCACATTTTTCTGGTAGCCCTATGTCCGTCAGGTTTACTATTACAGGTAATATCTCATGGTGTACATTTTCATACAATTGAATTCCCTCCCTTCTCAGGACCAACCCGCTTGGGGGTCCTGCGGTAGGTAGGGGACATTCTAACGGTTTTGGTGCTGTCGTTAGTGGCCACTCGCCTGCCCATCTCACCCATATTATTGGCGAGGGACATGACCCGTCTTTATAAATGCAATTGTAATACCTGGGTCGAAATGTTCATTCTGCCCTGAGGCATACCGTAATGACATTAGGCTTATGATTTCTAACATGTGAATCTATGTCACAGTATTCTTCCATTTCTTTTTGCATAAGATTCCTCAAAGTCCTTATGGTGATAATAATGGTTGCGATAATAGTTACAATCGCTGAGGGGTGTCCATATAGAGACACTAGCAAGGTTACAGGATATACATGCCGTTCGGTGGGATATCAGAGATTCCTAACATTTTCGGTTGGGCCCCCTTGCATTTTCAGATGATGCCATTTAGTGGCAGACCAAAGTCCACCAGACCTCCTTCTAACCGAAAGATCCCCGATATGTGGGGATTCCATCCACCACAATTATTCATCTGAATTCGGGACCCTTGGGTCTTCCTCATGTTGTTCCGTTGTCTGGATCATCCATAACAGTATCATCATCCGCCAGGCCATCCTGTAAAAGGGAGGGACGCCCCTGGGCCATCCACTATATGTCAATGTAGCTTTTCAACTGGGACCAATGTTTCCACCATCCTATTCCATTCATATTCACATATGCACACGTCTCGCCTCTGACCAATATCTCGTATGGTCCCAACCACCGTGGCATGAATCCGGTTCATCCCGGTAACCATTACTTTCTCCCACACTTGGGGAAGATCTACTGGGGACTCTAACTCCTCTTGTTCGTCCCGGCCTTCCTGTTGTTCCCTTACTTCCTGTCTCATATACTTCACTCCATTACATATCTCCTAGTCTGATCCTGCAATGGGCCCACATCGGACCCTCCTGTGATTATACCTTCGGGTAATCGCATTGGCGACCAGTCATGAGTTCATATGGAGTTAATCCTGTTGTCTGGTTAGAGGTTGCTCTTTGTCTCATCAGGATAGCAGCTCAGCCCAAGCCTGTCCGGTTTCTTGGGTGGCTTTTGACAGGGCTGTCTTTATTGTCTGATTCATCCGTTCTACCATCCCCGAACTCTGTGGATGGTAGGGGATGTGAAATTTTTGATTAATGCCCGGATTACGTTGGACACATGTAATGCATTGCTGGCAATACTTAGCAATGTCTCGTCCCATGCCTGGCCACCAATCTCGAGAGACACTACTGAGGATGGTATTTCACCCGGCATGGTTAATGTCGTGGTGCAGTCCCATGAGCATCTTTCTTATACAAGTAGGGGCTGTCACCTTCCCGTCCTTTCTCCACACGGAGTCTGGATCTGGTGCCCCTCCCTGCCTTTTCCATTCAGTCTCCTCTTCATCACTTACATCTGCATGTCATTTACAATGTCAATATCTTCAGTAATCATACTACTTACTGATTCCTCCTTCACTTCGGACGAAACTGCTGCCTCCTGTGCAGCCTTGTCGGCGACATCATTACCTCTCTGGACATCATCCACCACTCTCTGGTGGGCTTTGACCTTTAGTACTGCTGCCTCAGCATTTACTAGCTGCGTTTAATAGCAGCCTAATTCAGCCTTCATGTTTGAAGGTCTGAGCAGACATACACCCATCTCCCCCAGGCGGTCATGTAGTCATGGACTACTCCAAAAGCATAGCGGCTGTCTGTGTAGATATTTGCCTGCTTGCCTTCAGCTAATTGGAGGGCATCTGTCAGGGCAGTGAGTTCTGCCACTTGTGTGGAAAGTCCTCCGTCCAGTCCCCCACTTAGGACGGTGTCAAGAGCTCTATTGACCTTTGCCCACCCCGTATGTGGGGTCCCTTGGATATATTTGCGGGACCCGTCCACATAAAGGGTTAAATCGGGGTCATCGAGTGGGATCTCACATATTACCATGTGAGTCTTCCCACTCTCGGGCATGGCAATCATGGGGTTCACCTGTGGCCAGGAGACCCTCTGCAGGGTTTCCCCAATGTCCCGTAGTATTTTCACCAACTCATCAGTGGGGAGCAGAACTGCCTCCCATTAAGTCCTGCGTACATTGGACATGGATCTTAGTTTCCCGGTGTTGAGCATTTGAGTGTGTTTAATGTGCAGTACAATCTCCCCGCTCATCACTACTGGTTCACTGACTTTCACTGACCACATTGCACAGCCCAGAGCATCACACCGGGACAGACCGACTGCCACGGGTGACTGTTGGGTTGAGTAATCGGCAACAGGATGCATTTGTCCCCATGCATCTGAGTGACCACTGCCCCATAGAATCGTTCTTCATTTTTGCAGTAAATGTGGAAAGGTATGTCCATGTTCGGGAGTCTCACCCCAGGTGCAGGCATTGAGGCTTCCTTAAACTTGCGCAAAACATAAAAGCAGATAGTAAAAGTTTTTACAGATATACCAAACGGGAAAGAGTGACTAAAGTAAATGTTGGTCCCTTAGAAGATGAGAAGGGGGATTTAATAATGGGAAATGTGGAAATGGCTGAGACCTTAAACAATTATTTTGCTTCGGTCTTCACAGTGGAAGACACAAAAACCATGCCAAAAATTGCTGGTCACAGGAATGTGGGAAGGGAGGACCTTGAGATAATCACTATCACTAGGGGGGGTAGTGCTGGACAGGCTAATGGGACTCAAGGTAGACAAGTCCCCTGGTCCTGATGAAATGCATCCCAGGGTATTAAAAGAGATGGCGGAAGTTATAGCAGATGCATTCGTTATAATCTACCAAAATTCTCTGGACTCTGGGGAGGTACCAGCGGATTGGAAAGCAGCTAATGTAACGCCTCTGTATAAAAAAGGGGGCAGACAAAAGGCAGGTAACTATTGGCCGGTTAGTTTAACATCTGTAGTGGGGGAAATGCTTGAAACTATCATTAAGGAAGAAATAGCGGGACATCTAGATAGGAATAGTGCAATCAAGCAGACACAACATGAATTCATGAAGGGGAAATCATGTTTAACTAATTTACTGGAATTCTTTGAGGATATAACGAGCATGGTGGATAGAGGTGTACCAATGGATGTGGTGTATTTAGATTTCCAAAAGGCATTCGATAAGGTGTCACACAAAAGGTTACTGCAGAAGATAAAGGTACGCGGAGTCAGAGGAAATGTATTAGCATGGATAGAGAATTGATTAGCTAACAGAAAGCAGAGAGTTGGGATAAATGCGTCCTTTTTGGGTTGGAAATCGGTGGTTAGTGGTGTGCCACAGGGATCGGTGCTGGGACTACAACTGTTTACAATATACATAGATGACCTGGAAGAGGGGACAGAGTGTAGTGTAACAACATTTGCAGATGACACAAAGATTAGTGGGAAAGCGGGTTATGTAGAGGACACAGAGAGGCTGCGAAGAGATTTAGATAGGTTAAGCGAATGGGCTAAGGTTTGGCAGATGGAATACAATGTCGGGAAGTGTGAGGTCATCCACCTTGGGGAAAAAAAAACAGTAAAAGGGAATATTATTTGAATGGGGAGAAATTACAACATGCTGAGGTGCAGAGGGACCTGGGGGTCCTTGTGCATGAAACTCTTTTGAGTTTACCTGAAAAAAACATAAACATTAAACCGTGCCACCCGCCCTGGGTGACATGGCAGACATTTTCAAGGCCCCTTTTTTTTTTTTTCCTTTTTTTGTGGGTTTTTTTCTTTTTTTTTTCTTTTTTTTTTTGGGCGCTAAAATCACATTTTTCCAAGTGCCCCCTATAAAAGGGAAGGGGACACTAAAAGCACCGGCAATTAAAACAAATTAAACTTTAAAACGTAAAATCAAATTAAAATTTGGTTGCCGGGCGTGATGATGCACTCCAGTCCCTCCGGTGCCCACCTCTCGCGGAAGCCCGCGAGCGTACCGGTGGACACCGCGTGCTCCATCTCCAAGGACACCCTGGACCGGATGTAAGAGCGGAAGAGAGGCAGGCAGTCAGGTTGAACGACCCCCTCGACCGCCCGCTGCCTGGACCGGCTGATGGCACCCTTGGCCGTGCCCAGGAGCAGTCCTACGAGGAGGCCCTCGGACCTACCCGCTCCCCTCCGCACAGGGTGCCCAAAGATCAGGAGTGTGCGACTGAAGTGCAGCCAGAATTTCAGGAGCAGCCCCTTCAAATAATGGAACAGGGGCTGCAACCTCGTGCACTCAATAAAAACATGGAACACGGACTCCTCCAGACCGCAGAAATTGCAGGCGGCCTGGGAGTCCGTGAACCGGCTTAAAAATTTGTTGCACGGCACTGCTCCGTGCACCACCCTCCAGGCCAAGTCCCCGATGAATAGTGGGAGGACCCCTGCGTAGAGTGCCCTCCATCGGGGACCCCCGCCTCCTCCGGACGGCAAGATGGTACGCCATGGCGTGTCCGGACGGCCGGCGAGGATGGCAAAGTTGAGAGTGTGCAGGAGCAGCCCGTACAGGAAACCCCTCCGCGCGGAACTGAAAGGCACGGAGGGGATTTCCCCGAGGCGGCTCAAGTTGTGAGGCGCCGGCCCCCGAGGGAGGTTCCGGGGTTTGGCGCCGATGAGGAATTCCGTCCGGACGGGGGTCAGTTCGGACGGGATCGCCCCACGTGCTTGAGCCTCCTCGATGCACCTAACGGAGTCAGGGCCCAGAGCTGTTTTTAGCGACTCGATGGCATCGGCCGCGTGGCGGACGTTGGCAGAGTTTAGGCGCCGCGCCAGCGTGTCTGGCGCCATCCAGCCCGCTCCTCCGCCATCGAGCAGGTCCCTGACCCTGGTCACCTCACCAGCCACAGCCCTCTCTTCCGACCGCCACATAAAACCTCGGCCGTGGAGGTACGGATTCCCGAGCAGCGGCTCCTGCAGGACGGCCGCCACTCCAGCTGGCAGAGAGCTGCGCTTGGTGGAGACTTTGTTCCAGACCCTGATGAGTTCCCTGTAAAAGACAGGCAGCTCCCGGAGGGCGGTCCTGACACCCCCCAAGTTCATAAACAGGAGCTGCGTGTCGTAGTTGAGGTCGAGCTGCTGGCGGAAGAAATACCTCGCCAGAGCACACCACCTAGGAGGGGGCTCGACGTAAAGGTATCTCTGCAGGGTCTGAAGACGGAAAGTCGCGAGCTGGGCGCTGACGCACACCAACGACTGACCGCCCTCCTCAAGCGGGAGACTCAAGACCGCGGCAGAGACCCAGTGCTTCCTGTTGTTCCAGAAGAAGTCCACCAGCTTCTTCTGTATTTTGGCGACAAACGCAGGGGGAGGGGTCAAAGTGACCAGCCGGTACCGCAACATTGCGGTCACCAGCTGGTTTATGACTAGCGCTCGACCCCTGTAGGACAGCACTCGGAGCAGTCCTGTCCAGCGCCCTAGGCGAGCGGCGACCTTGGCCTCCAGCTCCTGCCAGTTCGCCGGCCAGGCTCCCTCGTCGGGGCTAAGGTAGACTCCCAGATAGAGGAGATGGGTCGTGCTCCAGGCAAAAGGCCTGAGCTCCTCCGGCAGGGAGTCCACCCGCCATTGACCCACCAGGAGTGCGGAACATTTCTCCCAGTTGATCCTGGCGGAGGACGCGGCCGAGTAAATCTCCTGGCACTCACGCATCCTCCGCAGGTCAGCGGGATCCTCTACCGCGAGGAGCACGTCATCGGCGTAAGCCGAGAGGACGACCTCCACGCCCGGCCCTTGCAGAGCCAGTCCCGTCAACCTCGTCCGCAAGAGGCGCAGGAAAGGCTCCACGCAAACGGCGTATAACTGGCCGGACATGGGGCATCCCTGGCGCACCCCTCTCCTAAAGCGAAGGGGCGCCGTCAAGGACCCGTTAACCTTAATCAGACACTCCGCGGCGGCGTACAAAAGTCGGATCCGGGCGACGAAATGCGTCCCGAACCCGAAAGCGCGCAGAGTTCCGAGCAGATAGTCGTGATCCACCCTGTCGAACGCCTTCTCTTGGTCGAGGGATAGGAAGGCGACCGACAGACCAGCCTCCTGGGAACAATGGATGAGGTCCCGGACCAGATGGATGTTATCGTGGATTGTCCGGCCCGGGACCGTGTAGGACTGGTCGGGGTGGATCATGTGGTCCAGCACGGCACCAAGGCGAGCAGACATCGCCCTGGCGAAGATTTTGTAGTCCGTGCTGAGGAGGGAGACCGGGCGCCAGTTCTTAAGGAGGCGGAGATCGCCCTTCTTAGGCAGCAGGACGATAACTGCCCTGCGCCAAGAGAGGGGCATCTCCCCGGTCGCCAGACTTTCCCCCAGGACCCGCGCGTAGTCGCTCCCCAGGACGTCCCAGAACGCCCTGTGGAACTCCACGGTCAGCCCGTCCAGCCCCGGGGATTTTCCCCTCGAGAGCCGGGCGAGGGCACCGGTCAGCTCCGCCAGGCTTAGCGGAGCTTCCAGATTTTCGGCGCCCTCCGGGCTGACCTTCGGCAGGTCCTCCCACAAAACTCTACGCGCTTCCTCGCTGGACGGATCCGGAGAGAACAGAGCCCCGTAATATTCACGGACCCTGTTGTTGACGCCCTCCGGATCCGAGACGAGAGAGCCGTCGTCGGCCAGCAGCGTCAAGAGCTGCTTACGGACACTCTGCCTTTTTTCCAGCGAGTAGAAGAAGGGGGAGCCGCGGTCCAGATCCCGCAGGAACCGGATCCGCGACCTCACGAACGCGCCTCGGGACCCGACGAGCTGCAGGTCCTTCAGCGCGGCCTTCTTCGCTTCGTACACCGTCCGCAGGGCCGGGTCCTGGACGACTTGACCGAGACGGGCTTCCAGGTCGAGCACCTCTTTTTCTAGGCGCCCGACTCTGGCCGCCCGCCTCTTGGTCGACCCCCTCGCGTACTCTTGACAGAAGACGCGGACGTGAGCCTTGCCCACGTCCCACCATAGCCTCAAGGAGGGGAAGCCCCCCTGCTTCCTTCTCCAGTCGGACCAGAATCGACGGAACGAGTCCTGGAACCGCACGTCCTCCAGCAGCCGGTTGTTAAAGAGCCAGTACGCGGACCCCGTCCTCGCGCGGAGCGAAGCGAGCTCCGCCCACACCAGGTGGTGGTCCGAACACGGCACTGGCCGCATGGAGGCCGCCGGGACGCAGGAAACGTACGCCCGAGACACGTAAAGGCGGTCGACTCTAGACCATCCAACTCCAGGCCTCACCCAAGTAAAGGCGCTGGAGTCGGGGTGGAGATTTCGCCAGACGTCCACCAAGTCGAAGGACCCGACCAGGTCCCTCAACTTCTCCATCGCCGTCATGCACTGCGGGGCACCGGAGCGGTCCCTCGCCTCGAGGGTGCAGTTAAAATCCCCCCCGAGGACAATGCAGTCGCCGACGTCGACGGAGCCAAGAAGAGCGGACACCTCTTCAAAGAAGCGCGTTTGCTGCGGGCCGGGATGAGGGGCGTACACGTTCACGAGATGGAGCGGCACGTCCCCCAGGCGAACCGTTACGTGCAGCAAGCGGCCTGGCACGGGCTCCTCGACCCCCAAGATCTCCGGCTGAAAATGCGGGCCCAGCAAGATGGCCACCCCACTAGAAATGGCGGTGAGGTGGCTCATGCGGACCTCTCCTTGCCATTCCAGGAGCCACGTGGCTTCGTCTCCCGGAACGGTGTGGGTTTCTTGCAGGAAGCACACCGCATATTTCCCCTCCCGCAGGAGCGAAAAATTGTCAAATCTACGGCGTGCCCCTCTGCCGCCGTTGATGTTGAGGCTGGCTATGGTTATCTTCATGGCAAAAGCATAGTGCAACCTCTACCTTAATCTATTGTGGGGGAGGGAGCGGAGTCTTTTGTTGAACTCCGCTCCCTCCGCAGCCCAGCGAGGAGTCCCTCGAGCTCGCGCAGCTCAAGGTGCTGCTCCTTTGTCAAGGGCCCGCCCGCGGCCAAGGTTTTAACGGCGGCGCGGACGGACCCCTTGATCAGCTCCGGCTCGGACCATTTTTCCAGGGCCAGTCGGGCTTGGTCGCGGCGACCCCGGCTCTGGGCCAAAAAGTCCCGGAGTTCCTTTGCAGGAATGAGGAGGGCCTCAGCGGCGGCCGCGAGCAGATCCACCGCCTCACTGGCGGTGGTCTCTAGGTCTTCACCCGCGTCCCCCACCGAGTCCCCGTCCTCCTCCGGGAGGTGGCCGCCAGCAGCCAGCCCATCGACCGCACAAGGTACGGCAAATGAACCGGCCGCGCCAACCGGCCCTGGCACTGCCCCGATCCCACCCCCAGGATCGTCGGCAGAGGAGTCCCCACTGGGCTCTTTTAAAAATGGTGCTGGGTCGGGAAATGACAGCGGAAGGGGTTCCCCCTCCGCCCCAGGAACCGGAGAACAAGGAGAGACCCGGCCATAGGAAATCCCCAGGCCCTCCAAGTGCTCCAGCTCCAAAGTAAGGGGCGAGGGTGGGTGTTCCTCCCCCTCCCCGCTGCCACCCCCCGGCCCAGCATCTACAGTTTCATTAAAATCAATATATTTTGTTTCTGCCGGGTCGAGCAACTCCCGGGGGAAGTTGGGTATTGGCCGGGCGGGCTCAGGTTCGGCCTTTTCGGCCCCGCCCGCCTCAGTCCCCGGGACGCCCGGCCCGGCGGCAATGCATTCCTCCGCGGTCCCCACGCCCCCCACGACAGGCAGATCTTCCACTCCATCCCCAGGAGGCAGCGGCTGGGCAGCCTCGACTGTCTCACCCTCCCCGGGGACAGACTCCTCCCGCCTGCAGCGCAATTTGGGGGCGCTGGTGGGGGACGCGGGACACGCGGCGGGCACCGACTCCTCCGCGGAGGGATGTTGTTCCCCCTCCGCCTCATCGGAGCCGCGCCTCCTTTTGTTCCTGGGGGCGCGCGGAGGCAGGGAGACCCCCATGTCTGCCGAGGCCTCCCGCTCCGCCCCCCCCTTTTCCTTTCCTTTCCCGCGCCCGGGCCCCTCTGCGGTATTGGTCAAGGGCCCGGGCACGGGCTCGGGGCACCCCGCGCTCGCCGGTGACGGGGTTGGGCTGAGCGCGGTGGTCAAACTTTCTGGCGCACTGAGGGGACCCGCCTCGAGATGTTTCTCCTTGTCCCGCGCCTTCCTTCCGGTCGGACGCTCTCCCTCCCCCCCGCCGGAGGCCGTGAAAACAAAGGCCCCCGACGATGCCCGCGCACCTACGGCTCCCGGCACGCGGACGCAACTAGGGGGAGGGGTGGCGGCGGCGCCAGCCTTGGCCGCCTTCGGTGGTTTGGCGGCCTTGGAGGCGGGGCAGTTCTTACGAACGTGCCCCACCTCCCTGCAGGCATGGCACCGCACGCCGTCCGACGTCCAGAAGACGCGGTAGGCAGTCCCCTCGTGCACCACATTAAAGTTCCCCTCCGTCGTGTCCTCCCGCGCCAGCCGGACAAAGAGCTGGCGGCGGAAGGAGAACACGTGGCGCAGGCTGCTCTCCCTGAGGCCGAGCGGTATGGGGTTGATCCCTGACCTTACCTCCCCCAGTTGGTGTAGGTGAGGGAGGAGGAGCTCAGCGGGAACAAAGGGCGGGACGTTTGAAATGATGACCCTCTGCGCGGTGGCCTCGAGAGGGTCCACCGGCAGGAACGTCCCGCCCACCGTGAGCCCCCTTTCGAGGGCCAGGGACACCGCCCGCTCCGACCCCAGGAAGAACACGGCCTTCCCAGACATCTTGGAGGCTGCGACAATGGCCGAGGGGCCGACTACCCCAGCCATCGCCCGCACGCACTCCTCGATGGTCATTGTGGGGTGAGTGTAGCTCTTGACCCCGTGTTTCTTTGTTATAAGTCTGAATGGTGGCAGGGCAGCGGGTGGCGCAGGAGGTGCCGTGGAAGCGGTTGCCACCTGCGCATATGTCTTCGCTGGCCCTGCCACCGGCGTGGATGGGGTTGCCATCACGGGGTCCCTTTAAGGGCTACACGAACCGCAAAGTCACAGGCCTTAATGGTCTTAATTGGCCTCTTATAGTAAGACTGAGCAGAGGAGCTCTTAACGAGGCACCTCTCCCCTAGTTGGCAATTGGGGAGGGGCCTTGCTCCCTTTGCTCAGTTGTCTCAATTGTTTTTTCTCAATTAATTTGGGAGAAAAAGGGCTCTCAGAGAGAGAGGGGAGAAACAGAGAGTAACAGAGAAAGAGAGAGGGGGGTGGGAAGTGGGGGGGCAGGTCTCCCCTCGCAGCTGTGGGTGGGTGCACTCCCCAGATGTCAAAACACACAATAGTCTTTGGGGTGGTCTTCGGGTGAGGGGAGAAGATGTCTTCACCTGGGGCAGCTAGAGCCACCAGGCACACACTCCTAACGATGTTTAAAGAGGTGGTAAATAAAATCTTCAGCCTGGTAGCTCCAGCTATCCTAGGCAATTGGGGGGGGGTCAATTGTGTGTGGGGCCTAGTTGTAAGCAAGGCCCCCACACACACTTCCACCCACACACACCCCCCGCGATGTTCCGGCCCTCAGTGGTCTTCTTTCCTCCCCCCACCGATACAGCAAAGTCTTTCCGGGGAAATGCACCAACACCCACCTGTAGAATGTTGTAGACTCTCCCTCCTTCCAAACAGGTTGTTGTTTTTTCCCCCTCTCTCCAACTCTCTGTAGTTGTAATAAATGTTAAAATGTTTCTGTGCTCCTCCTCTCCCTCCGGATGTTGAATGGGTAGCAAGCTAGCCCTTTCCTCCTCTTCCTGGGCTGGTCTCAGGGCTCACTCCAGGCCTTCCAAACAGGAGCTAAGGTTGGTAGCTCCTCTCCTCACTGCAGCTCAGCTCCAACTGAGCAGGACACGCCTCCACTGCTCCACAATTGGTCCTTGTGCATGAAACTCTTTTAGAAAACTCTTTTGAGTTTACCTGAAAAACATAAACATTAAACCGTGCCACCCGCCTGGGTGACACAGCAGACATTTTCAAGGTCCCTTTTTTTTTCCTTTTTTTGTGTTTTTTTTTTCTTTGTTTTTTTTTGATCGCTAAAATCACATTTTTCCAAGTGCCCCCTATAAAAGGAGAGGGGGACACTAAAAGCACCGGCAATTAAAACAAATTAAACTCTAAAAATCCCAAAAAGTTAGTTTGCAGGTGCAGCAGGTAATCAGGAAGGCAAATGGGATGTTGGCCTTCATTGCGAGAGGGATGGAGTACAAAAGCAGGGAGGTCCTGCTGCAACTGTATAGGGTATTGGTGAGGTCGCACCTGGAGTACTGCATGCAGTTTTGGTCACCTTACTTAAGGAAGGATATACTGGCTTTGGAGGGGGTACAGAGACAATTCACGAGGCTGATTCCGGAGATGAGGGGGTTACCTTATGATGATAGATTGAGTAGACTGGGTCTTTACTCGTTGGAGTTCAGAAGGATGAGGGGTGATCTTTTCGAAACATTTAAAATAATAAAAGGGATAGACAAGATAGAGGCAGAGAGGTTGTTTCTACTGGTCGGGGAGACTAGAACTAGGGGGCACAGCCTCAAAATACAGGGGAGCCAATTTAAAACCGAGTTGAGAAGGAATTTCTTCTCCCAGAGGGTTGTGAATCTGTGGAATTCTCTGCCCAAGGAAGCAGTTGAGGCTAGCTCATTGAATGTATTCAAATCACAGATAGATAGATTTTTAACCAATAAGGGAATTAAGGGTTACGGGGAGCGGGCGGGTAAGTGGAGCTGAGTCCACGGCCAGATCAGCCATGATCTTGTTGAATGGCGGAGCAGGCTCAAGGGGCTAGATGGCCTACTCCTGTTCCTAATTCTGATGTTATGTTCTTATGTGACCCCTTTGTACTCGCTGTAAGTACAGACACACTCTGTAACTCCCTGTTTACTCCCTGTAAGTACTGACCCACTGTGTGACTCTCGCTGAGTAGTCTCTTTAAGTACTGACCCACTCTGTGATTCCCCCTGTGTCGTCTCTGTAAGTATTGACCCAATCTGTGACTCCGCCTGTGTAGTCTCTGTAAGTACAGACCCACTCTGTGACTCCCTGTTTACTCGCTGTAAGTACAGACCCACTCGGTGACTCCCTGTTTACTCCCTGTAAGTACTGACCCACTCTGTGACTCCCCCTGTGTAGTCTCTGTAAGTACAGACCCACTCTGTGATTCCCCCTGTGTAGTCTCTGTAAGTACTGACCCACTCTGTGATTCCCCCTATGTCGTCTCTGTAAGTACTGACCCACTCTGTGATTCCCCCTGTGTAGTCTCTGTAAGTACTGACCCACTCTGTGATTCCCCCTGTGTAGTCTCTGTCAGTACTGACCCACTCTGTGATTCCTGTGTCGTCTCTGTAAGTACTGACCCACTCTGACTCTCCCTGTGTAGTCTCGAAGTGCTGACCCACTCTGTGATTCCCTCTGTGTAGTCTCTAAGTACTGACCCTCTCTGTGACTCCCCCTGTGTAGTCTCTGTAAGTACTGACCCACTCTGTGATTCCCCCCTGTGTAGTCTCTGTCAGTACTGACCCACTCTGTGATTCCCCTGTGTAGTCTCTGTAAGTACTGACCCACTCTGTGATTCCCCCTGTGTAGTCTCTGTAAGTACTGACCCACTCTGTGACTCCCCCTGTGTAGCCTCTGTAAGTACTGACCCAGTCTGTGACTCCCCCTGTGTAGTCTCTGTAAGTACTGACCCACTCTGTGATTCCCCCTGTGTAGTCTCTGATAGCAATGGGAGTGTGAGGGGTATTCTGGGCCATGAGTTTACAGATTGTCCTCTCCTGCTGATGGTGCATCATGGATGCCCACTTTTAAACGGCTATTTCTGTGCTGAATCTACATCAATGATTTAGATGAAGGAATTGAGTGTAATATCTCCAAGTTTGCAGATAACATGAAGCTGGGTGGCGGTGTGAGCTGTGAGGGGGACGCTAAGAGGCTGCAGGGTGACTTGGACAGGTTAGGTGAGTAGGCAAATGCATGGCAGATGCAGTATAATGTGGATAAATGTGAGGCTATCCACTTTGCTGGCAAAAACATGAAGGCAGAATATTATCTGAATGGCAGCAAATTAGGAAATGGAGAGGTGCAACGAGACCTGAGTGTCATGGTACATGAGTCATTGAAAGTTGGCATGCAGGTACAGCAGGCGGTGAAGAAGGCAAATGGTATGTTGGCCTTCATAGCGAGGGGATTTGAATATAGGAGCAGGGAGGTCTTACTGCAGTTGTACAGGGCCTTGGTGAGGCCTCACCTGGAATATTGTGTTCAGTTTTGGTCTCCTCATCTGAGGAAGGATGTTTTTGCTATTGAGGGAATACAGCGAAGGTTCACCAGACTGATTCCTGGGATGGCAGGACTGACATATGAGGAGAGACTGGATCGACTGGGTTTGTATTCACTGAAGTTTAGAAAGATGAGAGGGGATCTCATAGAAACATATAAAATTCTGACGGGACGGGACAGGTTAGATGCAGGATGAATGTTCCCGATGTTGGGGAAGTCCAGAACCAGGGGACAACAGTTTAAGGATAAGGGGTAGGCCATTTAGGACTGAGGTGAGGAGAAACTCAGAGAGTTGTTAACCTGTGGAATTCTCTTCCGCAGAAAGTTGTTGATGCCAGTTCGTTAGATATATTCAAGAGGGAGTTAGGTATGGCCCTTATGGCTAAAGGGATCAAGGGGTATGGAGAGAAAGCAGGAAAGGGGTACTGAGGGAATGATCAGCCATGATCTTATTGAATGGTGGTGCAGGCTCGAAGGGCCGAATGCCTACACCTGCACCTATTTTCTATGTTTCTATGTCTCTATCCCATTGATCACAGTGGTAATGCCACACAGCACGATGGAGGGTGTTGTTCGTGTGAAGACAGAACTTTGTCCCCACATTGACTGTGTTGTGGTCACTGCTACCAGTAATGTCTGTGAGAGGTAGATTGGGGAGGACGAGTTCAGGTCTGTTTCCCTGGTGTTGGTTCTCTCACCATTTGCCACATGCCCAGTCTGGCAGCTTTGTCCTTCATGACTCGGCTGGCTCTGTCAGTAGTGGATCTACCGAGCCACTCTTGGTGATGGACATTGAAATCTCCAACTCAGGGTACATTCTCTGACGTTGCTACTCTCAATGCTCCTTCCAAGTGTTGTTCAACATGGAGGGTTCCTCAACTGAGGGCGGGCGATATCTGGTAAACAGCATGTGCTTTCCCTGTACTAACTGTTTGACCTAATTCCACAAGAACTCATATGATCGAGAGTCAATGTTAGGAATCTCAGAGCCAATCCTTTCCGACTGTTACACAAATGTGCCCCAACTCCACTGGGGCTGTGCTGCTGGAGGAAGTGGACCAACACTGGGATGGTGTTGGGAGAATCCACAATGTTGACTGCTAGGGATGGATCTCTGAATAAGATTATGATTATACAAGACTTCAATGTTTCGAGAGCATTTCATGGTGTATTGAGATATTTACAGAGTACTTATCTCAATGGTTAATATTTAAGCAATTTCCTTTGGTTCCTTGGGATCAAACCTTTGCTTCTTTTATTATTCCTCCCCTCGATAAAGGAGATGCTTGATTGGGTAAGGTCATTCTTTACAAATAACCTGTTGTTCCTGTTCGAGTGTCAGATAATATAGACCGTCCCGGGAATGGAATTCCTGGACTGAAGTGGAAGGACTGTAATCTAGAGGGCTAGGAATGGAATTCCTGGACTGAAGTGGAAGGACTGTAATCTAGAGGGCTTGGAATGGAATTCCTGGACTGAAATGGAAGGACTGTAATCTAGAGGGCCTAGGAATGGAATTCCTGGACTGAAGTGGAAGGACTGTAATCTAGAGGGCTTGGAATGGAATTCCTGGACTGAAGTGGAAGGACTGTAATCTAGAGGGCTTGGAATGGAATTCCTGGACTGAAGTGGAAGGACTGTAATCTAGAAGGCTTGGAATGGAATTCCTGGACTGAAGTGGAAGGACTATAATCTAGAGGGCTTGGAATGGAATTCCTGGACTGAAGTGGAAGGACTGTAATCTAGAGGGCTTGGAATGGAATTCCTGGACTGAAGTGGAAGGACTGTAATCTAGAGGGCTTGGAATGGAATTCCTGGATTGAGGCTGGAGTTGTGTCACGTACGCGAGTCCGATTGATCCATTACAGCGACCATCGCTCAGATACTGCCGTTTGGGAACATTTATTGATTGGGAATGTTTTGACCCTGCTGGCCTGGGATCCAATGCATCAGAGAACAAGGTTGCTGCAATCTGACTTTTCATCTTTTATCCCTCCTTTGTTTCTGTCACTTTCGCATCTTTTGTTCTCAATTTTAATTCAAGACAGGAATATAAACTATGTTATCTTTGTCCTCGGTATTTTATAGGTGTATAAAAAATCGCACATTATCTCACTTTTAATTTAAAACTGTGTACAATACGGTGAGCTGGATTAAGTTGCAGTGAAATTTTGTGATGACATTGGTTCAATGAGTCTGTTTGTTCAATGTCTGTGATTAATGTCAGTTACAGTGATGCCTAATGATGTCATCTGGGATTTCCCTCTGCTCAATGTAAGGAGCTCCCTTCAATGTTTCACCTCACACAATCAGCAGGTCTCCTCCAGCACAGATACCAGAAGTGAGTCACAGAAGGGAAGTCATGGTTGTGTCTCGCATCCCACCAGCGCCTCCCATGTCTGATGAATTTCTAGCCATGTTTGATAGATGGGCTCTAGAAGGCATGATAAGAAAATTATTGATCGACATACAACATATTTACTATCCTCTACTCGCTGCTTTTGGTGTTCCGAGTAAGTATCTATGTTCAATTATTAAATATATAAATCATGTTTCACTGTAATATCATTCTTGCTCTGTACCAAGGGATAATCAGTTATTAATGGTATTCTATTGCATTTTGTTTATGCACGTGTTGTTGTTTAAAAATAATGGGACATCCTCACTGCTGTTAGTGTATCTGGTACCTCGCTGTTAGTGTATCTGGTACCTCGCTGTTAGTGTATCTGGTACCTCGCTGTAAGTGTATCTGGTACCTCGCTGTAAGTGTATCTGGTACCTCACTGTTAGTGTATCTGGTACCTCACTGTTAGTGTCCCTGGTACCTCACTGTTAGTGTCCCTGGTACCTCACTGTTAGTGTATCTGGTACCTCACGGTTAGTGTATCTGGTACCTCACGGTTAGTGTATCTGGTACCTCACTGTTAGTGTATTTGGTACCTCACTGTTAGTGTATCTGGTACCTCACGGTTAGTGTATCTGGTACCTCGCTGTTAGTGTATCTGGTACCTCGCTGTTAGTGTATCTGGTACCTCACTGTTAGTGTATCTGGTACCTCGCTGTTAGTGTATCTGGTACCTCGCTGTTAGTGTATCTGGTACCTCACTGTTAGTGTATCTGGTACCTCGCTGTTAGTGTATCTGGTACCTCGCTGTTAGTGTATCTGGTACCTCTCTGTTAGTTTATCTGGTACGTCACTGTTAGTGTATCTGGTACCTCACTGTTAGTGTATTTGGTACCTCGCTGTTAGTGTATCTGGTACCTCACTGTTAGTGTATCTGGTACCTCGCTGTTAGTGTATCTGGTACCTCGCTGTTAGTGTATCTGGTACCTCACTGCTAGTGTATCTGGTACCTCACTGTTAGTGTATCTGGTACCTCACTGTTAGTGTATCTGGTACCTCACTGTTAGTGTATCTGGTACCTCACTGTTAGTGTATTTGGTACCTCGCTGTTAGTGTATCTGGTACCTCGCTGTTAGTGTATCTAGTACCTCGCTGTTAGTGTATCTGGTACCTCGCTGTTAGTGTATCTGGTACCTCACTATTAGTGTATCTGGTACCTCACTGTTAGTGTATCTGGTACCTCACTGTTAGTGTATCTGGTACCTCACTGTTAGTGTATCTGGTACCTCACTGTTAGTGTATCTGGTACCTCACTGTTAGTGTATCTAGTACCTCACTGTTAGTGTATCTGGTACCTCACTGTTAGTGTATCTGGTCCCTCACTGTTAGTGTATCTGGTACCTCGCTGTTAGTGTATCTGGTACCTCGCTGTTAGTGTATCTGGTACCTCGCTGTTAGTGTATCTGGTACCTCGCTGTTAGTGCATCTGGTACCTCGCTGTTAGTGTATCTGGTACCTCGCTGTTAGTGTATCTGGTACCTCGCTGTTAGTGTATCTGGTACCTCACTGTTCGTGTATCTGGTACCTCACTGTTAGTGTATCTGGTACCTCGCTGTTAGTGTATCTGGTACCTCACTGTTAGTGTAACTGGTACCTCACTGTTAGTGTATCTGGTACCTCACTGTTAGTGTATCTGGTACCTCGCTGTTAGTGTATCTGGTACCTCACTGTTCGTGTATCTGGTACCTCACTGTTAGTGTATCTGGTACCTCGCTGTTAGTGTATCTGGTACCTCGCTGTTAGTGTATCTGGTACCTCTCTGTTCGTGTATCTGGTACCTCACTGTTAGTGTATCTGGTACCTCACTGTTAGTGTATCTGGTACCTCGCTGTTAGTGTATCTGGTACCTCACTGTTAGTGTATCTGGTACCTCACTGTTAGTGTATCTGGTACCTCACTGTTAGTGTATCTGGTACCTCGCTGTTAGTGTATCTGGTACCTCACTGTTAGTGTAACTGGTACCTCACTGTTAGTGTATCTGGTACCTCACTGTTAGTGTATCTGGTACCTCGCTGTTAGTGTATCTGGTACCTCGCTGTTAGTGTATCTGGTACCTCACTGTTACTGTATCTGGTACCTCGCTGTAAGTGTATCTGGTACCTCGCTGTTAATGTATCTGGTACCTCGCTGTTAGTGTATCTGGTACCTCACTGTTAGTGTATCTGGTACCTCGCTGTTAGTGTATCTGGTACCTCGCTGTTAGTGTATATGTTACTTCGCTGTAAGTGTATCTGGTACCTCAGTGTTAGTGTATCTGGTACCTCACTGTTAGTGTATCTGGTACCTCAATGTTAGTGTATCTGGTACCTCACTGTTAGTGTATCTGGTACCTCACTGTTAGTGTATCTGGTACCTCACTGTTCGTGTATCTGGTACCTCCCTGTTAGTGTATCTGGTACCTCACTGTTAGTGTATCTGGTACCTCACTGTTCGTGTATCTGGTACCTCACTGTTAATGTATCTGGTACCTCGCTGTTAATGTATCTGGTACCTCGCTGTTAGTGTATCTGGTACCTCGCTGTTAGTGTATCTGGTACCTCGCTGTTAGTGTATCTGGTACCTCACTGTTAGTGTATCTGGTACCTCACTGTTAGTGTATCTGGTACCTCACTGTTAGTGTATCTGGTACCTCACTGTTAGTGTATCTGGTACCTCGCTGTTAGTGTATCTGGTACCTCGCTGTTAGTGTATCTGGTACCTCACCGTGCTGTCGGCTATTGATTCTTTAAATGATATTGCTCCATCAAGATTCAAATGTTCTGTATTGAACTCAAGCAAAGATATTGGAAGAGACACTTTATTTCCTGAATTTGAGAATCCTCGCTACACTGCACATTTGTATCAGATCAGAAGCAGGTTTTCTAAGTTTCGGGAACTTGCCACCAAATGACGACAGGTGATTGACCTGAAACAGTCACTGTGTTTCTCTCTCCTCTGATGCTGCCTGACCTGTTGATTATCTCTCGGATTTTCTATTTTTATTTCAGACGTTCATCATCCACAGTATTTTACTGTTGTGTTCACCGAATGCTCGCCATGTTTACTTACACACAGTGCGAAGAACAAATCCTGACAGATCATACACACCTTCTTAAATCACTGAAATATCTCCTATTTTCTATGTTTCTCCTATTTTCTATGTTTCTATGTTTCGAATCATTCAGTTCCAGCCAGTGCCTCATGTTCCACATTCTCCAGTTCTGCATTACTGCCACTGCTTCTGATGGTTGGAACAGATTTATCCGGGTCATTTTCATTCTCACTAAATGCTCATTCAGTCAGATTTCCAGACATTTATTTGCAATCTTTGTTTTGAGTTTACAATTGCCTCTCATGTATGTCTGCCACAGCTCAGTGGGTCTCTCAGTGAGAATCGGAGTAATTCTCTATTGTACCCTGCTTTCATTCAGCATAAAGAATGTCAGCTGATTGTAACTGAAGTATTAATGATCAAACAATCCTTTGATATTTTTCCATCTAATATACGATGCACAAGTTGGAAACCAGCATGTGAAAGAAAACAAGAATAACTCATATCCATTTGTGTTCAGATACTTTACAGAAACATTGGGCAGCACTTTACCTGTGGAATAAGTCGTCCGATTTCGATGCTAAAACAAAGCATTTAGTTGGACATTCCCTGGTCAATGATAACCATTTATTTTATTCAGAGTCCATTCTTTGCCATGTTATTCGGAAATTCTTTCTTTCAATGAGCGACAATTTCAACAAAAAGGTGTAAAGCTCATTGTTCAATACACTTCCTGCAGCCCAGTTATCTTTCTAACTGCTGTACATTTGTATTTAATAACCTAACATCGTCATATTAGCTTCATACATTTTAAGTAGAACCACCTGTAATTATTGCACGCCACAATTGCAGTCGATGTTTATTTCTGTTACACTCACTTTCAGTTCGAATTAGAATCCATATCCTCAGCAGGAGCAAGAATACAATGAGGGTCTCCCTCCCTCTCCCCCTATCACCGCCCCCTCCCACCAACACAGCGGCACAGAAGTGAATCTCACCGCTCTCGGTGCTGACTGATCCCGGGACACGAAGGCTTCCTGAGAGGTTCTTGACCCGTGTGTCCCTGTTACCTTGGGCAGTGTTGTTGCCTGCTGAGCTAAAGGTAGATCTATCATTTAATGTCTCATTGATCAAACATCTGTTCATTTCATGTTGTCTTTATCCCCATTTCATTTATTGATTCCTTATTATTTTTGCAATAAACACTGCATTCATTTCCTCAGGTACGAGAATTAGATTATATCATTTCATGTCACTAATGATTTTCAGATTGCAGACCGAATCCCATCAATCTTCTGCTCTTGCTCCCAGCCTGATGTTTAATTTAACTGGTTATTTCCTTTCCTCACAGTGAACTTAGTGACGATAATGATCCTGTCCCGGGGAAAGTGTGGACTCTCCAAATGTGTCACTCGTTACCTGGTGGCCATGGCAACAGCGGATCTACTGGTGGTGATCCTGGATCTGATACTGAGGCACATTCCGATTCGTTATGAGGAACAGTTTATTTTCGTGTATTCCATCCCCCTGTGTAATATCCACGCCATCCTGCTCTATGCAGCCACAGACTGTTCTGTCTGGTTCACCATCACTTTCACCTTCGATCGATTTGTGGCCATTTGTTGCCAGAAGCTGAAAACTAAATATTGCACCGAGAGAACGGCGGCTGTGGTTCTGGGAACAGTGACTGTGCTGAGCTGTTTAAAGAACATACCCTGGTATTTTATGTTCACAAGTAGGTATGTGCTTTATAACAACCCCTGGTTTTGTTACACTAATTATGTATCACTGGGCTGGGCAGTATTCGAACTACTTCATTATATTCTAACCCCGTGTGTCCCATTTATTCTGATCCTGCTGCTCAATGCTCTCACTGTCAGACACATTTTACTGGCCAGCAGAGCTCGCAGGAGACTCCGGGGTCACAGCAGTGGGGAGAGTCCCAGAGACCCCGAGATGGAGAGTCGCAGAAAATCCATGATTTTATTGTTTGTTATCTCGGGGAATTTCATCCTGCTATGGGCAATGTATATGGTGGTTCTTGTGGCAAACCGGCTTGTTTGGATTTCACATCTTGTATTTATACCTGCGTTAGTAACTGAACTGGGTTACATGCTGCAGCAGCTGAGTTGCTGTACAAACACTGGGATTTACGCCGTGACACAGACTAAGTTCCGGGAGCAGTGGAAGAATGTGCTGAAATATCCCTTTGTTGTAATTGTAAAATGCATTAAACGATAAGAAGCAGCAGAGACTTTACAGCCTCAGAACTCAATGCCACCAGATAATGGGGGGGAAATCCCGGTTGGGGGCTTCCTTCGGACAAATGCCTCCGACCGGAGGATATTTTATGTAAACCTTCGATTCCCATCCGAGACCTTCATTCCATGTGTAGCGTTAGGGAAATGGCCTTCCCCATACGTACAGTAAAGCTGGAGTCACATGGGCCTGAAGCACCAATCACGCTGCAGTATTCTCAGTGATAATAATGGCAACTCGCTTTTTCAGAGTTCCCAATATTATCAATGTGAATAAACACCTCAATATTGAAAAGCAACAGAATAAATTAAAAACACATCACATATTTAAAATTAATTGAAATTAAAGTCAATTAAATGTTTTGTTAAAAAAATGTTTTGGAATTTTTTTAACATGTTTCAATAAGGTTTAAAATAAATGATCCTTGGTGGAAAGGGTTTTTACTGTAAAAATATGTATTTAAGTTTATTTTTGATATGTTTTCGAACTCTTACACTGGTAAAAGTAATGTATCGACCTGCTTTTACCTGGTTTAAGAGTTTGAAGGACATTCTCTGGGCATGATTTGGGCAAATGACCCAATCTCACCCACACAAATGGTCTTCTCCCCGGGATTTGGAGAATCCATATGGAGAAATCTTTGACAGATCGGAAAAGCCGGTTTCCGGGGCATGTACACTTGGGCCTGACCTGGTGAGGCCGGAATTTAAGGCCCATTGTGTCCGAGCCACTCTCCCTCATGGTGAATATTATCACACTCACTCACACACTGTCTACACAGGGCTCCCTGGGCGGGGAGTGACAATCTGTCAGGATCCTCTGCAAGGTCAGCAGTGACCTGCAAAAGGATGGCACCCCCTAAAGTACCACCTAAAGTAGCTGGTCTCCCGCCTGCACTAAGGTGGCAACATCCGTTGCCTAGACAATGGGGTAGTGTTCCTCAGGACCACTCCCTGCCTCACATATGGATGTTCTCACTCGCGCTCGGCACAGCATATACAGCTCTGGTACCCAGCACAAAGCTGGTGGCAGGATCTATTCCCATTGGCTGGTTGATGTCACTGACCTTCCCCTTCCCAGAAGTGAGGCCAGGTGAGTTACAGCGAGAGTCGAGGTCAGCAGCAGATAGAGGTTTGTTCACCAAAGCAGTGAGTGAGTGGCTAGGGGGAGCCACTCGGCCCGGCCCTGCACCAATCCCCACAACCCAGCATGGTAAGGAGGAGGTCCAACACCAGGTACGATGGCAGCTCCTGTCGGCCAGGCTTTCCATCAGTGCCTGAATCTGACTGCAAGAGACCTACGTCTGTCTTCACTAATCGTTTTCTCTTCACATATCTGTGGAAGCTTTTGCAGTAAATAGGAGCACGATTAGTCCATTGAGCCACTCGAGCCTGCTCTGCCATGCAAGATCATGGCAGATGGAGGCTTGTAATAAATGCACCGAAAGAAT
The DNA here is from genome assembly GCF_044704955.1 of Pristiophorus japonicus. NCBI lineage: Eukaryota > Metazoa > Chordata > Chondrichthyes > Pristiophoridae > Pristiophorus > Pristiophorus japonicus. Next base: position 52,964 of record NW_027254550.1, on the reverse strand, counting down.
CCTGGGCGATTTTAACCTACATATTGATTGGACAAAGCAAATTGGCCAGCGTAGCCCCGAGGAAGAGTTCATAGAGTGTATCCTGGATGGTTTCCTTGAACAGCATATTGCGGATCCAACCAGCGAGCAGGCTATCTTAGATCTGGTACAGTGAAATGAATGACCATAACATGGTTCAATTTGAAATTCTGTTGGGCGGTGAGTAAGTTAGTTCTCAAACCAGTGTCCTAAGCTTAAATTATTGAGAAAACAAAGGTATGGGGGCAGAGTTGGCTAAAGTGGACTGGGAAAATAGATTAAAGTACGGGACGGTTGATGATCAGTGGCAGACATTTAAGGAGATATTTCTTAACTCGCAACTAAAATATATCCCAATGAGATGGAAAGACTGTAAGAGAACGGATAACCATCCGTGCCTAACTGAGGAAATAAGGGTCGGCATCACATTGAAAACAAGGGCCTGCAATGGGCCAAGATCAGTGGGAGACCAGAGGATTGGGAAACGTTTAAAAGCCAGCAAAGAACAAATACAAAATTGACAAAGAGAGGGAAGATAGAGTATGAAAGGAAACAAGCACGAAATATAAAAACACAGTAAGAGTTTCTACAGGTACATAACAAGGAAAACAGTGGCTAAAGTAAATGTTCCTCCCCTGGAGGATGAGACTGGGGAATGGTCGAGACATTGAACAAATATATTGTATCCGTCTTCACTGTAGAAGCCACTGAAACACCCCAATAGTGGATAAGCAAGGGGCTGTAGGGAGGTTGGAACTTCATACAATCACTATCGCTAATGAAGTAGTACTCAGTAAAATAATGGGACTAAAGGCGTACAAGTCCCCTGTGTCATGTATTTAACCATCTTGTAATGATTTGGTCATGTAACTGTAACTCATGCACACTGTACCTGTACCCTAGAAATGCACACCCTGACCACAGGGGGTGAACTTGCGGGAGACACTCCTCACCTGGGTTTCCAGGTATAAAAGGGCAGGTCCCACCCAGGGTCAGTACTCCTTAGTCCTGCCAATAAAGGTGAAGGTCACAGAGTGACCGTGTCTGATATATCCATGCCTCGTGTGAGTTTGTAGTAAGGTGCAGAGACACTACATTTGGGGACGAGAAACGGGAATCACCGAACCACGAGGATGGCCACCGGTGGCACAGAGGAACGTTACTGTGTGGGTGAGGACTGGGATGACTTTGTGGAAAGACTCCAGCAGAGCTTTGTCACAAAGGACTGGCTGGAAGAGACAGCGGCTGACAAGCGGAGGGTGCATCTACTGACCAGCTGTGGTCCACAGACGTATGCATCTACTGACCAGCTGTGGTCCACAGACGTATGCATCTACTGACCAGCTGTGGTTCACAGACGTATGCATCTACTGACCAGCTGTGGTTCACAGACGTATGCATCTACTGACCAGCTGTGGTCCACAGACGTATGCATCTACTGACCAGCTGTGGTCCACAGACGTATGCACCTACTGACCAGCTGTGGTCCACAGACGTATGCATCTACTGACCAGCTGTGGTCCACAGACGTATGCATCTACTGACCAGCTGTGGTCCACAGACGTATGCATCTACTGACCAGCTGTGGTCCACAGACATATGCATCTACTGACCAGCTGTGGTCCACAGACGTATGCATCTACTGACCAGCTGTGGTCCACAGACGTATGCACCTACTGACCAGCTGTGGACCACAGACGTATGCGCTGATGAAAGACCTGCTCGCACCCCAAAAGCCGGCAGACAAGTCTTTTGAAGAGCTCAGCCAACTGATCAGTGAGCATCTCAAGCCGGCAAGTAGTGTACACATGGCCTACACCGGTTCTACTCTCACCGGCACCGGGAGGGACAAAACATCTCGGACTTCGTGGCGGACCTGCAGTGCTTGGCCAGTTTCTGTAAGTTCTCTGATGCCTGCAGCGGGAGATATTAAGGGACTTTTGCCATCGAGGGCATTAATCATGCCAGCATTTCCAGGAAGCTCATAGAGACCAAGGACTTGACTTTAGAAGGGGCGGCGTTGAAAGCTCAGACCTTTATGGCAGGGGAAGAGGAGACCAAGCAAATTTACGCACGCAACCCTGGTCCCAACGTGGCGATGGACCAGGGAGTTAACATGGTGAAAACTGCTCGGGACCCCACAGGCAGGCAAGGGCATTTCGAAACCACCCAGGCAGCAACAGGCTCTAGGGTGGGCCTGCAACAAGGACAATGGAGAGGGGATTGGCAATTCACGCCATCTCGAGGAACAATGCGTCCCGCGATAGGACCATTAACACCCACCATCAGAGTGCTTAGAAACAGCCAAATGGGCAATCAGAGGGGAATGCTGGGTAATAGTCCCTTTGTTAACCGCAATCTCAATCTCAGCTCATGCTGGAGATGTGGGGGGTAGACACACTGCAAGAAGCTGCAGATTCCAGCAATATACCTGTAGGATTTGTAATATCAGTGGACACTTGGCCAGGATGTGCAAAAAGGCAGTAGCGAGGCTAATCTGTGAGACAGAGGAACCAGATGAGGGATCTGCAATGCAGGATGATGCCTGGGGTAAAGCCATGGATGCTGAAGTTCAGCGGGTTCACGTGGCTGACGTCCACAGCTCATACACTAAACGTCACCCATGATGATGCAAGTCTTACTGAATGGCATCCCGGTGCACATGGAGCTGGATACGGGAGTGAGCCAGTCACTCATGAGTGCCCAACAATTTAAGAGACTATGGCCACACAGAGCTAGCAGGCCCAAACTGGAACGCATTGACATGCAGCTACGGACTTACACCAAAGAGCTCATCCCAGTGCTGGGCAGTGCAAACTTGGTGGTAACATATAATGGATCACAGAACCGGCTGCCACTCTGGGTCGTTCCTGGAAATGGCTCCGTGCTTTTGGGGAGGAGTTGGCTAGCTGGGATGAAATGGAAATGGGGGGATGTGCACGTCATTTCATCTGTGGAGCGAAATTCATGCTCACAGGTCCTGCAAAAATTCAGGTCACTGTTTCAACCCGGTGTCGGAACGTTCAAGGGCACTAAAGTAGTGATACACATCACTCCGGGCACCAGACCAGTGCACCACAAGGCCAGAGCGGTGCCGTATGTGATGCATAAAAATATTGATTGTGAATTGGACAGGCTGCTCAGAGAGGGCATAATTTCGGCCGTTGAATTCAGCGACTGGGCCAGTCCCATCGTTCCTGTGTTTAAAGCAGACGGCTCGGTCAGGATTTGTGGCGACTACAAAGCCACCATCAACCGAGTGTCGCTGCAAGACCAATACCCGCTCCCGAGAGCAGAGGACCTTTTTGCCACACTGGCAGGTGGTAAGCTGTTCACGAAGCTGGACCTCACTTTGGCCGACATGACTCAGGAACAGACTGAAGAATCCAAGCTTCTGACCATCACGACACACAAGGGATTATTTATCTACAACAGGTGTCCGTTTGGCATTCGTTCGGCAGCAGCTATCTTTCAGAGAAACATGGAAAGTTTGCTCAAGTCCATCCCTGGAACGATTGTGTTCCAAGACGACATTCCCATAACGGGTCGAGACACCGAGGAACACCTCCACAACCTGGAGGAGATGCTACGCCGATTGGACCGGGTAGGCTTGCGGCTGAAAAAGGCCAAGTGTGTGTTTTTGACCCCAGAGGTCGAGTTTTTGGGCAGGAGGGTTGCTGTACATGGGATCAGGCCCACTGAATCAAAAACTGAGGTGATTCACCGGGCACCCAGGCCTGGAAACACGTCGGAGCTGTGATCATTCCTGGGACTTTTGAACTATTTCGGGAACTTTCTGCCGAACTGAAGCACATTGTTGGAGCCGTTACACATGTTCCTGCGTAAAGGTTGTGAATGGTTTTGTGGGGACTGTCAAGAACGGGCTTTCAATAAGGCGAGGAACTGCTGTGTTCCAACTAACTGTTGACTTTGTATGACGCCTGTAAAAAACTGGTTTTAACATGCGATGCGTCATCCTACGGGGTTGGGTGTGTGTTGCAGGGTAACGATGACGGCCAACTCCAACCAGTGGCTTACACCTCCAGGTCGCTCTCCCAGGCAGAGCGTGGATACGGCGCAGTTGAGAAGGAGGCACTCGCGTGTGTGTACGGTGTGAAAAAGATGCACCAGTACCTCTTCGGTAGACGGTTCGAGCTAGAGACGGACCACAAGCCGTTAACATCCCTGTTGTCCGACAGTAAGGCTGTCAATGCTAATGCATCAGCTCACATACAGCGCTGGGCCCTCACACTGGCTGCGTATGACTACACCATACGTCACCGGCCAGGCACCGTAAATTGCGCTGACGCACTCAGCGGGCTCCCACTGGCCACCACCGAGGGAGCGTCGGAGCAGAGCGCTGAGATGGTCATGGCCGTTGAGGCTTTTCACACTGCGGGCTCCCCCATCACAGCCCGCCAGATCAAACTCTGGACCAACAGGGACCCCCTCCTATCCATGATAAAGAAATGTGTCCTGACTGGGGACTGGGTGCCCGCACACAGGGTGTGCCCCGAGGAGATCAGACCGTTTCACAGACGGATGGATGAGCTCTCCATCCAATCCAACTGCCTGTTATGGGGCAGCCGGGTAGTCATGCCCCAGAAAGGAAGGGAAGCGTTCATCAGGGAACTCCACAGCGAGCACCCTGGCATCGTGTTAATGAAGGCCATTGCCCGGTCACATGTATGGTGGCCAGGGATTGACTCAGACCTGGAACACTGAGTTCACAGATGCACGACGTGTGCTCAGCTGGGCAATGCCCCCAGGAAGGCCCCACTCAGCCCGTGGCCCTGACCCACCAGCCCATGGTCACGTATTCACATCGACTATGTGGGCCCGTTCATGGGGAAAATGTTCCTGATCGTTGTCAATGCGTACTCGAAGTGGATCGAGTGCATCATATTAAACTCGTGCACGACATCCACCACCGTGGAGAGTCTGCGTATGGTTTTCGCGACCCACGGTTTGCCGGATATCCTGGTCAGCGACAATGGCCCGTGTTTTACCAGCCATGAGTTCCAGGAGTTTATGTCGGGCAATGGGATCAAGCACGTCCGGACAGCGCCTTTCAAGCCGGCCTCCCTATATTCAAATCTAAATTGTTGATATATACCGCAAAAAGCAAGGGACCCAGTACTGAGCCCTGCAGAACCCCACTGGAAACATCCTTCCAGTCACAAAAACATCCATCAATCATTACCCTTTGCTTCCTACCTCCAAGCCAATTTTGGAGCCAACTTGCAATTATACATTCACCTGACTCCGACCGCAAGGGACCTACGTTTGTCTTCACTAATCTTTTTCTCTTCACATATCTATAGAAGCTTTTGCAGTCAGATTTTATGTTCCCGGCAAGCCTCTTCTCATACTCTATTTTCATCCCTCTTAATTAAACCCTTTGTCCTCCTCTGCTGAATTCTAAATTTCTCCCAGTCCTCAGGTTTGCTGCTTTTTCTGGCCAATTTCTATGCCTCTTCCTTAGATTTAACACTGTCCTTAATTTCCCGTGTTAGCCACGGTTGATCCACCTTTCCCGTTTTATTTTTACTCCAGACAGCGATGTGCAATTGTTGAAGTTCATCCATGTAATCTATAAATGTCTGGCATTGCCTATCCACTGTCAACCCTTTAAGTATAATTTGCCAGTCTATCCAAGCCAATCATCGAAGTTACCTTTCCTTAAGTTCAGGACCCTAGTCTCTGAATCAGCTATGTCACTCTCCATCTTAATAAAGAATTCTACCATATTATGGTCACTCTTCCCCAAGAGGCCTCGCACAACAAGATTGCTAATTAATCCTCTCTCATTACACATCACCCAGTCTAGGATGGCCAGCTCTCTCGTTGGTTCCTCGACATATTGTTCTAGAAAACCATCCCTAATACACTCCAGGAAATCCTCCTCCATCGCATTGCTACCAGTTTAGTTAGCTCAATCAAGATGTAGATTAAAGTCGCATGATAACTGCTGTACCTTTATTGCATGCATCCCTAATTTCCTGTTTGATGCCATCCCCAAGCTCACTACTATTGTTTGGTGGTCTGTACATAACTGCCACGAGCATTTTCTGCCCTTTGGTATTCCGCAGCTCCACCCATACCGATTCCACATCATCCAGGCTAATGTCCCTTCTTACTATTGCGTTAATTTCCTCTTTAACCAGCAACGCTACCCTGCCTACTTTTAATTTCTGTCTAACCTTCCTGAATGCTGAATACCCCTGGATGTTGAGTTCCCAGCCTTGGTCACCCTGGAGCCATGTCTCTGTAATCCCAATTATATCATAATCGTTAATAGCTGCGTGCGCAGTTAATTCATCCACCTTATTACAACTACTCCTCGCATTGAGGCACAGAGCCTTCAGGCTTGTCTTTTTAACACCCTTTGTCCCTTTAGACTATTTCTGCAATGTCACCGCTTTAGATTTTTGCCTTGGGTTTCTCTGCCCTCCACTTTTACTATTCTCCTTTCCATCTTTTGCTTCTGCCCCCATTTTATTTCCCTCTGTCTTCCTGCATTGGTTCCCATCCCCCTGCCATATTAGTTTAACTCCTCCCCAACAGCACCAGCCAACACTCCCCCTCGGATATTGGTTCCGGTCCTGCCCAGGTGCAGACAGTCCGGTTTGTACTGGTCCCACCTCCCCCAGAACCGGTTCCAATGCCCCAGGAATTTGAATCCCTCCCTGCTGCACCACTGCTCAAGCCACGTATTCATCTGAGCTATCCTGCGATTCCTACTCTGACTAGCACGTGGCACTGGTAGCAATCCTGAGATTACCACCTTTGAGGTCCTACTTTTTAATTTAACTCCTGGCTCCCTAAATTCAGCTTGTAGGACCTCATCCCGTTTTTTACCTTTATCGTTGGTACCTGTATGTACCACGACAACTGGCTGTTCACACTCCTCCTCCAGTATGCCTACAGCTGCTCCGAGACATCCTTGACCCTTGCACCAGGGAGGCATCATACCATCCTCGAGTCTCGGTTGCAACCGCAGAAACACCTTTCTATCCCCTTTTGATGCATTTTGTGAATGCTAATAAGGAAAGGGTAAACACATTAAGTGGTAGGCCACTTAATAGTGCAGATGAACAAAGGGACCTTGGAGTGCTTGTCCACAGATCCCTGAAAGTAGCAGGCCAGGAGGATAAGGTGGTTAAGAAGGCATATGGAATGCTTGCCTTTATTGGCCGAGACATAGAATATAAGAGCAGGGAGGTTATGCTTAAATTGTAAAGTACTTTGGTTAGGCCACAGCTGGAGTACTGCGTGCAGTTCTGGTTGCCATATTGCAGGAAGGATTTGATTGTACCTGAGAGGGTGCAGAGGAGATTTACTAGGATGCTACCTGGAATGGAGAATCTTAGTTATGAGGACAGATTGGATAGGCTGGGTTTGTTCTCATTGGAACAAGGAGGTTAAGGGGAGACCTCATCGATGTCAACAAAATATTTAGAGGCCTGGACATAGTGGATAGTAAGGGTCTATTTCCATTGGTGGAGGGGTCTATTACAAGGGGGCATAGTTTTAAGGTGGTAGGTGGAAGGTTTAGAGGGGATTTGAGGGGGGGTTCTTTACGCAGAGGGTTGTGGGGATCTGGAACTCGCTGCCTGGAAGATTGGTGGATGCAGAAACCCTCACCACTTTTAAGAGATGGTTGGATGGGCACTTAAAGTGTAGTAACCTGCAGGGTTACGGACCTAGAGCTGGTAATTGGGATTAGACTGGATGACCTTTTGTTGGACGGTGCAGATATAATGGTAAGTACTGCAGGGAATAGAATACGGCCAGGGTGATCTCTTGGACTAGTGTCGATCGCCTGGATGTGTTGGAGAGGAATTTTCCCAGATTTTTTCTCCCTAAATTGGCCTGGGTTTTTATCTGGCTTTTGCCTCTCCCAGGAGATCACATGGCTCCGGTTGGGGTGGAGTGTAGAATGTTTCAGTATAAGAGATGTCACAGTTGTGTGAGGCGGACTGGTTGGGCTGGGTGCTCTTTGCCTTTCCGTCATTGTTCATAGGTTTATATATAACCTTCAGGGCTGCTGACCGAGGGCCGTGTGGCTCTTTGTCGGCCGGTGAGGACACGATGGGATGGAATGGCCTCCTTCTGTGCTGTAAATTTCTATGTTTCTATGTTGCTATGGAATTTAGGGTGAGAAGGGTGGACCCTGCAAGGGAACAGACTCTCTGGCTCCCAGGACAAATTAATCAAAGTGAGTGTTACCCATGGGAGCCAGCGCCAGATCCAGTCAATAAAGTGAACCATCTTGCCAGCTTCTGACTGGGGATTGCCGTTGGACTCAGCTATTGACTGGGTGAAATCTCTGAGCCACACACCAGGCAGGTCCCAGAGACAATCCCCAGTCTGCACATACAAATGTACACAAAGACTGTCAGTAGATAAAGTCTGTCAGACAGAATAACCTGGCATGTTCCTGTCCCACCTCCCAGTAACACTATCTCTCGGAACATACAAAGAAACGTGGCCAATTCAGGAAAAGCCTCCGGGCAATTGCTCTCCAATTGCCTGAGGCTCCAGGGAGAGCACTGTTGCTCCAGTAACATCACAATCTAAAGTGTCCACTCACTCCCTGTAACTGGCAATGTCCTCTCAGAAACGTTTCAACTTCCCCTTTTAAAGGTCTGTAGTGAGCCCACACTCACCATATGAGCTCACACTCACTCTGAGTTCATGACCCTCCTGTCCTCCCTCAATCACTCCCTCCATGTAAATTCCTCAACCCATATTCACAGACACCTCCTTGTCCTTGCAATCTCTCGTTGCCTTGTTACTCCAACAGTGTCAATTACAGATGGGACCATCTCTGACCATTTCCTTGTATCGCTCTAGACCCACATGCCCCTTTCCCCAAGACAAACCTACTCCTTTCTGTATCTGCCCCTGGAATAAAACTCTCCCCAAACTCTCTTACAACTGCACTTATCAACTCAAAACGGTCCAACCTTTCGCCCTCTTTTAACAATGGCATTTCTGCAGTCACCGATCTGCTCAACCAGACCCTCACCACCACCTTTCATTCCCTAGTCCCTATTAAAAATAATACGCTTTCCAATGCTTGCTCTTACCCCTGGTACAACCCTCATCCCACTGCCCCGCTCTCTCCCCATAGCCCTGTATCAATCCCAAACTAATCCCACTGCCCCTGCTCTCTCCCCATAGCCCTGTATCAATCCCAAACTAATCTCACTGCCCCACTCTCTCCCCATAGCCCTGTATCAATCCCAAACTAATCCCACTGCCCTGCTCTCTCCCCATAGCCCTCTGTCGTTTCACAGATACTCTCAGAGTGAGATGGGTCTTCGAGTCACCAGTCAGTGTACAGATGCAGTATATTGTAGATAAATGTGAGGTTATCCACTTTGGTTGCAAAAACAGGAAGGCAGAATATTATCTCACGTTGACAGATTAGGAAAAGTGGAGGTGCAACGAGACCTGGGTGCTGGTACAACCCTCATCCCACTGCCCCGCTCTCTCCACATAGCCCTGTATCAATCCCAAACTAATCCCACTGCCCCGCTCTCTCCACATAGCCCTGTATCAATCCCAAACTAATCCCACTGCCCCACTCTCTCCACATAGCCCTGTATCAATCCCAAACTAATCCCACTGCCCCACACTCTCCCCATAGCCCTGTATCAATCCCAAACTAATCCCACTGCCCCACTCTCTCCCCATAGCCCTGTATCAATCCCAAACTAATTCCACTGCCCCACACTCTCCCCATAGCCCTGTATGAATCCCAAACTAAACCCACTGCCCCACACTCTCCCCATAGCCCTGTATCAATCCCAAACTAATCCCACTGCCCCACTTTCTCCCCATAGCACTGTATCAATCTCAAACTAATCCCACTGCCCCACTCTCTCCCCATAGCCCTGTATCAATCCCAAACTAATCCCACTGCCCCGCTCTCTCCCCATTGCCCTGTATCAATCCCAAACTATTCCCATTGCTCCGCTCTCTCCCCATAGCCCTGTATCAATCCCCAACGAATCGCACTGCCCCACTCTCTCCCCATAACTCTGTATCAATCCCAAACTAATCCCACTGCCCTGCTCTCTCCCCATAGCCCTGCATCAATCCCAAACTAATCCCACTGCCCCACCCTCTCTCCATAGCCCTGTATCAATCCCAAACTAATCCCACTGCCCCGCTCTCTCCCCATTGCCCTGTATCAAACCCAAACTAATCCCACTGCCCCACTCTCTCCCCATAGCCCTGTATCAATCCCAAACTAATCCCACTGCCCTGCTCTCTCCCCATAGCCCTGTATCAATCCCAAAATAACCCCACTGCCCTGCTCTCTCCCCATAGCCCTGTATCAATCCCAAACTAATCCCACTGCCCCGCTCTCTCCCCATTGCCCTGTATCAATCCCAAACTAATCCCACTGCCCCACTCTCTGCCCATTGCCCTGTATCAATCCCAAACTAATCCCACTGCCCCACTCTCTCCCCATAGCCCTGTATCAATCCCAAACTAATCCCACTGCCCCGCTCTCTCCCCATAGCCCTGTATCAATCCCAAAATAACCCCACTGCCCTGCTCTCTCCCCATAGCCCTGTATCAATCCCAAACTAATCCCACTGCCCCGCTCTCTGCCCATAGCCCTGTATCAATCCCAAACTAATCCCACTGCCCTGCTCTCTCCCCATAGCCCTGTATCAATCCCAAACTAATCCCACTGCCCTGCTCTCTCCCCATAGCCCTGTATCAATCCCAAATAATCCCACTGCCCTGCTCTTTCCCCATAGCCCTGTATCAATCCCAAAATAATCCCACTGCCCTGCTCTCTCCCCATAGCCCTGTATCAATCCCAAACTAATCCCACTGCCCCGCTCTCTCCCCATAGCCCTGTATTAATCCCAAACTAATCTCACTGCCCCACTCTCTCCCCATAGCCTTGTATCAATCCCAAACTAATCCCACTGCCCTGCTCTCTCCCCATAGCCCTCTGTCGTTTCACAGATACTCTCAGAGTGAGATGGGTCTTCGAGTCACCAGTCAGTGTACAGATGCAGTATATTGTAGATAAATGTGAGGTTATCCACTTTGGTTGCAAAAACAGGAAGGCAGAATATTATCTCACGTTGACAGATTAGGAAAAGTGGAGGTGCAACGAGACCTGGGTGCTGGTACAACCCTCATCCCACTGCCCCGCTCTCTCCACATAGCCCTGTATCAATCCCAAACTAATCCCACTGCCCCGCTCTCTCCACATAGCCCTGTATCAATCCCAAACTAATCCCACTGCCCCACTCTCTCCACATAGCCCTGTATCAATCCCAAACTAATCCCACTGCCCCACACTCTCCCCATAGCCCTGTATCAATCCCAAACTAATCCCACTGCCCCACTCTCTCCCCATAGCCCTGTATCAATCCCAAACTAATTCCACTGCCCCACACTCTCCCCATAGCCCTGTATGAATCCCAAACTAAACCCACTGCCCCACACTCTCCCCATAGCCCTGTATCAATCCCAAACTAATCCCACTGCCCCACTTTCTCCCCATAGCACTGTATCAATCTCAAACTAATCCCACTGCCCCACTCTCTCCCCATAGCCCTGTATCAATCCCAAACTAATCCCACTGCCCCGCTCTCTCCCCATCGCCCTGTATCAATCCCAAACTATTCCCATTGCTCCGCTCTCTCCCCATAGCCCTGTATCAATCCCCAACGAATCGCACTGCCCCACTCTCTCCCCATAACTCTGTATCAATCCCAAACTAATCCCACTGCCCTGCTCTCTCCCCATAGCCCTGCATCAATCCCAAACTAATCCCACTGCCCCACCCTCTCTCCATAGCCCTGTATCAATCCCAAACTAATCCCACTGCCCCGCTCTCTCCCCATTGCCCTGTATCAAACCCAAACTAATCCCACTGCCCCACTCTCTCCCCATAGCCCTGTATCAATCCCAAACTAATCCCACTGCCCTGCTCTCTCCCCATAGCCCTGTATCAATCCCAAACTAATCCCACTGCCCTGCTCTCTCCCCATAGCCCTGTATCAATCCCAAAATAACCCCACTGCCCTGCTCTCTCCCCATAGCCCTGTATCAATCCCAAACTAATCCCACTGCCCCGCTCTCTCCCCATTGCCCTGTATCAATCCCAAACTAATCCCACTGCCCCACTCTCTGCCCATTGCCCTGTATCAATCCCAAACTAATCCCACTGCCCCACTCTCTCCCCATAGCCCTGTATCAATCCCAAACTAATCCCACTGCCCCGCTCTCTCCCCATAGCCCTGTATCAATCCCAAAATAACCCCACTGCCCTGCTCTCTCCCCATAGCCCTGTATCAATCCCAAACTAATCCCACTGCCCCGCTCTCTGCCCATAGCCCTGTATCAATCCCAAACTAATCCCACTGCCCTGCTCTCTCCCCATAGCCCTGTATCAATCCCAAAATAACCCCACTGCCCTGCTCTCTCCCCATAGCCCTGTATCAATCCCAAAATAACCCCACTGCCCTGCTCTCTCCCCATAGCCCTGTATCAATCCCAAACTAATCCCACTGCCCCGCTCTCTCCCCATTGCCCTGTATCAATCCCAAACTAATCCCACTGCCCCACTCTCTGCCCATTGCCCTGTATCAATCCCAAACTAATCCCACTGCCCCACTCTCTCCCCATAGCCCTGTATCAATCCCAAACTAATCCCACTGCCCCGCTCTCTCCCCATAGCCCTGTATCAATCCCAAAATAACCCCACTGCCCTGCTCTCTCCCCATAGCCCTGTATCAATCCCAAACTAATCCCACTGCCCCGCTCTCTGCCCATAGCCCTGTATCAATCCCAAACTAATCCCACTGCCCTGCTCTCTCCCCATAGCCCTGTATCAATCCCAAACTAATCCCACTGCCCTGCTCTCTCCCCATAGCCCTGTATCAATCCCAAATAATCCCACTGCCCTGCTCTTTCCCCATAGCCCTGTATCAATCCCAAAATAATCCCACTGCCCTGCTCTCTCCCCATAGCCCTGTATCAATCCCAAACTAATCCCACTGCCCCGCTCTCTCCCCATAGCCCTGTATTAATCCCAAACTAATCTCACTGCCCCACTCTCTCCCCATAGCCTTGTATCAATCCCAAACTAATCCCACTGCCCTGCTCTCTCCCCATAGCCCTCTGTCGTTTCACAGATACTCTGAGTGAGATGGGTCTTCGAGACACCAGTCAGTGTACAGATGCACTATTTTGTGGATAAATGTGAGGTTATCCACTTTGGTTGCAAAAACAGGAAGGCAGAATATTATCTCACGTTGACAGATTAGGAAAAGTGGAGGTGCAACGAGACCTGGGTGTCATGGTACATCAGTCATTGAAAGTTGGCATGCAGGTACAGCAGGCTGTGAAGAAGGCTTATTGGCATATTGGCCTTCATAGCGAGAGGATTTGAGTATAGGATCAGGGCGGTCATACTGCAGTTGTACAGAACCTTGGTGAGGCCTCACCTTGAATACTGTGTACAGCTTTGCTCTCCTAATCTGAGGAAGGACATGCTTGCTATTCGAAACATCGAAACATAGAAAATAGGTGCAGGAGTAGGCCATTCGGCCCTTCGAGCCTGCACCACCATTCAATGAGTTCATGGCTGAACATGCAACTTCAGTACCCCATTCCTGCTTTCTCGTCATAACCCTTGATCCCCCGAGTAGCAAGGACTATATCTAACTCCTTTTTGAATATATTTAGTGAATTGGCCTCAACAACTTTCTGTGGTAGAGAATTCCACAGGTTCACCACTCTCTGGGTGAAGAAGTTTCTCCTCATCTCGGTCCTAAATGGCTTACCCCTTATCCTTAGACTGTGACCCCTGGTTCTGGACTTCCCCAACATTGGGAACATTCTTCCTGTATCTAACCTGTCTAAACCCGTCAGAATTTTAAATATTTCTCTGAGATCCCCTCTCATTCTTCTTAACTCCAGTGAATACAAGCCCAGTTGATCCAGTCTTTCTTGATAGGTCAGTCCCGCCATCCCGGGAATCAGTCTGGTGAACCTTCGCTGCACTCCCTCAATAGCAAGAATGTCCTTCCTCAAGATAGGAGACCAAAACTGTACACAATACTCCAGGTGTGGCCTCACCAAGGCCCTGTACAACTGTAGCAACACCTCCCTGCCCCTGTACTCAAATCCCCTCACTATGAAGGCCAACATGCCATTTGCTTTCTTAACCGCCTGCTGTACCTGCATGCCAACCTTCAATGACTGATGTACCATGACACCCAGGTCTCGTTGCACCTCCCCTTTTCCTAATCTGTCACCATTCAGATAATAGTCTGTCTCTCTGTTTTTACCACCAAAGTGGATAACCTCACATTTATCCACATTATACTTCATCTGCCACGCATTTGCCCACTCACCTAACCTATCCAAGTCACTCTGCAGCCTCATAGCATCCTCCTCGCAGCTCACACTGCCACCCAACTTAGTGTCATCCGCAAATTTGGAGATACTACATTTAATCCCCTCGTCTAAATCATTAATGTACAGTGTAAACAGCTGGGGCCCCAGCACAGAACCTTGCGGTACCCCACTAGTCACTGCCTGCCATTCTGAAAAGTACTCATTTACTCCTACTCTTTGATTCCTGTCTGACAACCAGTTCTCAATCCACGTCAGCACACTACCCCCAATCCCATGTGCTTTAACTTTGCACATTAATCTCTTGTGTGGGACCTTGTCGAAAGCCTTCTGAAAGTCCAAATATACCACATCAACTGGTTCTCCTTTGTCCACTTTACTGGAAACATCCTCAAAAAATTCCAGAAGATTTGTCAAGCATGATTTCCCTTTCACAAATCCATGCTGACTTGGACCTATCATGTCACCATTTTCCAAATGCGCTGCTATGACATCCTTAATGATTGATTCCATCATTTTACCCACTACTGATGTCAGGCTGACCGGTCTATAATTCCCCGTTTTCTCTCTCCCTCCTTTTTAAAAAAGTGGGGTTACATTGGCTACCCTCCACTCCATAGGAACTGATCCAGAGTCAATGGAATGTTGGAAAATGACTGTCAATGCATCCGCTATTTCCAAGGCCACCTCCTTAAGTACTCTGGGATGCAGTCCATCAGGCCCTGGAGATTTATCGGCCTTCAATCCCATCAATTTCCCCAACACAATTTCCCGACTAATAAAGATTTCCCTCAGTTCCTCCTCCTTACTAGACCCTCTGACCCCTTTTATATCCGGAAGGTTGTTTGTATCCTCCTTAGTGAATACCGAACCAAAGTACTTGTTCAATTGGTCTGCCATTTCTTTGTTCCGCGTTATGACTTCCCCTGATTCTGACTGCAGGGGACCTACGTTTGTCTTTGCTAACCTTTTTCTCTTTACATACCTATAGAAACTTTTGCAATCCGTCTTAATGTTCCCTGCAAGCTTCTTCTCGTACTCCATTTTCCCTGCCCTAATCAAACCCTTTGTCCTCCTCTGCTGAGTTCTAAATTTCTCCCAGTCCCTGGGTTCGCTGCTATTTCTGGCCAATTTGTATGCCACTTCCTTGGCTTTAATGCTATCCCTGATTTCCCTTGATAGCCACGGTTGAGCCACCTTCCCTTTTTTATTTTTACGCCAGACAGGAATGTACAATTGTTGTAGTTCATCCATGCGGTCTCTAAATGTCTGCCATTGCCCATCCACAGTCAACCCCCTAAGTATCATTCGCCAATCTATCCTAGCCAATTCACACCTCATACCTTCAAAGTTACCCTTCTAATAGTTCTGGACCATGGTCTCTGAATTAACTGTTTCATTCTCCATCCTAATGCAGAATTCCACCATATTATGGTCACTCTTCCCCAAGGGGCCTCGCACAACGAGATTGCTAATTAATCCTCTCTCATTAGACAACACCCAGTCTAAGATGGCCTCCCCCCTAGTTGGTTCCTCAACATATTGGTCTAGAAAACCATCCCTTATGCACTCCAGGAAATCCTCCTCCACCGTATTGCTTCCAGTTTGGTTAACCCAATCTATGTGCATATTAAAGTCATCTATTATAACTGCTGCACCTTTATTGCATGCACCCCTAATTTCCTGTTTGATGCCTTCCCCAACATCCCTACTACTGTTTGGAGGTCTGTACACAACTCCTACTAACGTTTTTTGCCCTTTGGTATTCTGCAGCTCTCCCCATATAGATTCCACATCATCCAAGCTAATGTCTTTCCGAACTATTGCATTGATCTTCTCCTTAACCAGCAATGCTACCCCACCTCCTTTTCCTTATATTCTATCCTTCCTGAATGTTGAATGTTGAATACCCATGGATGTTGAGTTCCCAGCCCTGATCATCCTGGAGCCACGTCTCCGTAATCCGAAATCCCTTCTTCACTAAGTTCTCTACCACAGAATGTTGGTGAGGTCAGTTCATTAGATAGATTCAAAAGGGAGGTGAATGTGGCCCTAATGTCTAAAGGGATCGAGGGGGATGCTGAGAAAGCAGCAATTGGGTACTGAAGATGAAAGATCAGCCATGATCATATTGAATGATGGTGCAGGATCGAAGGGCCGAATGTCCGAAACCTGCACCTATTTTCTATGTTTCTATGTCCCCGAGAGAGAGGGACTGAGAGACAGCAGACAGTGTACAGGTATCTCCCTGAGGGAGAGGGACTGAGAGACAGCAGTCAGTGTACAGATATCTCCCCGAGGGAGAGGGACTGAGAGACAGCAGTCAGTGTACAGGTATCTCCCTGAGTGAGAGGGACTGAGAGACACCTATCAGTGTACAGATATCTCCCTGAGTGAGAGGGACTGAGAGACACCAGTCAGTGTACAGATATCACCGTGAGGGAGAGGGACTGAGAGACACCAGTCAGTGTACAGATATCTCCCTGAGTGAGAGGGACTGAGAGACACCGGTCAGTGTACAGATATCTCGCTGAGGGAGAGGGACTGAGAGACACCAGTCAGTGTCCAGATATCTCCCTGAGGGAGAGGGACTGAGAGACACCAGTCAGTGTACAGATATCTCCCTGAGGGAGAGGGGACTGAGAGACACCAGTCAGTGTACAGGTATCTCCCTGAGGGAGAGGGACTGAGAGATACCAGTCAGTGTACAGATATCTCCCTGAGGGAGAGGGGACTGAGAGACACCAGTCAGTGTACAGATATCTCCCTGAGGGAGAGGGACTGAGAGACAGCAGTCAGTGCACAGGTATCTCCCTGAGGGAGAGGGACTGAGAGACACCTGTCAGTGTACAGATATCTCCCCGAGAGAGAGGGACTGAGAGACACCAGTCAGTGTACAAACATCTCCCTGAGGGAGAGGGGACTGAGAGACAGCAGTCAGTGTACAGGTATCTCCTTGAGGGAGAGGGACTGAGAGATACCAGTCAGTGTACAGATATCTCCCCGAGAGAGAGGGACTGAGAGACAGCAGTCAGTGTACAGGTATCTCCCTGAGGGAGAGGAACTGAGAGATACCTGTCAGTGTACAGGTATCTCCCTGAGGGAGAGGAAATGAGAGATACCAGTCAGTGTACAGATATCTCCCTGAGGGGGAGGGACTGAGAGATACCAGTCAGTGTACAGATATCTCCCTGAGTGAGAGGGGACTCAGAAACACCAGTCAGTGTACAGATATCTCCCTGAGGGAGAGGGACTGAGAGACAGTGTCACTGCACAGATATCTCCCTGAGGGAGAGGGGACTGAGAGACACCAGTCAGTGTACAGATATCTCCCTGAGGGAGAGAGACTGAGAGACACCAATCAGTGTACAGATATCTCCCTGAGGGAGAGGGACTGAGCGATCCCAGTCAGTGCACAGATATCTCCCTGAGGGAGAGGGGACTGAGAGATATCAGTCAGTGTACAGATATCTCCCTGAGGGAGAGGGACTGAAAGGCACCAGTCAGTGTACAGATATCTCCCTGAGGGAGAGGGACTGGGAGACACCAGTCAGTGTACAGATATCTCCCTGAGGGATAGGGACTGAGAGACACCAGTCAGTGTACAGATATCTCCCTGAGGGAGAGGGGACTGAGAGACACCAGTCAGTATACAGATATTTCCCAGAGGGAGAGGGGACTGAGAGACACCAGTCAGTGTGCAGATATTTCCCTGAGGGAGAGGGACTGAGAGACAACTGTCATTGTACAGATATCTCCCTGAGGAAGAGGGACTGAGAGACACCAGTCAATGTACAGATATTTCCCTGAGGGAGATGGACTGAGAGACACCAGTCAGTGTACAGATATTTCCCTGAGGGAGAGGAACTGAGAGACACCAGTCAGTGTACAGATATCTCTCTGAGGGAGATGGACTGAGAGACACCAGTCAGTGTACAGATATTTCCCTGAGGGAGAGAGACTGAGAGACACCAGTCATTGTACAGATATTTCCCTGAGGGAGATGGACTGAGAGACAGCAGTCAGTGTACAGATATCTCCCTGAGGGGGAGGGACTGAGAGATACCAGTCAGTGTACAGATATCTCTCTGAGGGAGAGAGGGACTGAGAGACACCAGTCAGTGTACAGATATTTCCCTGAGGAAGAGGGACTGAGAGACACCAGTCAGTGTACAGATATCTCCCTGAGGAAGAGGGACTGAGAGACACGAGTCAGTTGTAGGGGAGGACAAAAACCCCCTCATTTTACCCAGAAGGAAAAGGGCTGTGGGATCAGTCTGTGCTGTGGATTGAAACCGATACAGTTTGACCTTGGCAGAGCAGTGATTTGACGGGGGAGGACACCGGAGGGCCAATGGTGAGACAGAGTCAGCCCGAAGCATGGGGCTCTCAAGCCAATGGGAGAGCACTTGCTCAAACTGTGGGACTGACCCACAGCCATTATCGGACTATTGTCTTCCCCATGTTTACACTATGGAGGGAAATTATGCAGACCTTCAGAAAACCAGGGAACCCAAACCAACCCAAGGGCCTACACAATGGCTACAGGAGGCCAACGCAATCAACACCTACTCAAACCTTGAGTGGGTTAACATCAGTGGAAAAAACCCGCAATTATCTGAAACTGCTGCATTTTTCAAAATCACAAAGCCCACCAGTGGGAAGAATCGATTTCAGCAGGAGAGGTGGACTGGATAATCTGGCTATAAAAACAACCACAAGCCTCTCAACACTGAAGGAAAACCAGTGTCCGAAGACACCGAAGATAGAAGCAACAAACCACCAGACTGCGGAAGGCACAGTAGTGAGTATAACCTCTGGTCCCCAGAACTCCCAACTCAGTTAGGCCAGGAAAGGTGGGAGGTTGGGCATTGTACTGCTAAACTGGTGTAAAGATTTTCGTTGTGTCCGTTTAGTGGGATTTAGGGGGATTGTTTTGTTGGTGTATTGCCGTTTGTTGAGTTACACCTTGTCAAATAAATTGGAAGCCTAAAGTTCCTCTTGGAATCACCTTGTCTCAGTTCTATTGTATTACATCTCCTGATCGTGAGTCTTATGTCAGAACCGTGTAAGGGAAGCTAGGAGCGCCTCGAAAACGCTCAACTGTGTGTCACAGGCTCGGGAAGAAGGGGTTAGGAGTGTTTGACACTCACAGGTGCCTCACAGGCCAGGCATAAGCTGTGGACACAGTCTCTCCAGGGGTGCTCTTGCAGCACTCAGGGTACCTCACAGGCCAGGCATAAGCTGTGGACACAGTCTCTCCAGGGGTGCTCTTGCAGCACTCAGGGTACCTCACAGGCCAGGCATAAGCTGTGAGGGCAGAAGGCCAGAGAGAGACACCCAAGGCACAATAACCCTGTGAAAACCCTTTACAGAACATGGCGACCATGGCAGGACATAAGCAAACAGGAGATGTTAATATAACAGATGAGGTGATAAGAGAGGAAACTAAAATGGAGGAGAGAATTTCCTCATACATTTGTGGCAAGGTGAACCTCACCAAACCTTGGGTACAAGCCCTCACTCGGGCAGAGCGCCCAGTGGATGCTGCTGCTCAGTGGACAGCAGGGAAGGACCACAACCACAGGGTGGAAAAGGCCATCTGGCTTATCTGCCTCACCCGCCAAGTCCGAAAGCTCGACCAGCGGGTGAAGGACTTGGAACAGAGTCTTCAGAAATCAGAGGAGCTCTCTGCTATCCGGGCTGTGGTTGGGGACAACCTGCTGACCGAATTAGCTGGGGAGCAGCAAAGGAACCGGCAGTTGGAGGAGACCTTCCGAAATAGCCGGGACTATCTTCAGTGTCAGGTCACTGAGGCCAAGGGTAGTGAGGGGTCCCTCCGGGAACAGAACTCTCGGTACACCCAGAAAATGTGGGAACTGGAGAATAAATTAAAAGACGTACAGGCAGCCTATAAAGTGGCCAGTAGCAGTGAGTTTGCAGATCACGGTCCCTGCCAGGAGAGGATTAAAACTCTCAGCCACGCTCTATCCCAGGCAAAGGGGATGGTCGCCCTGATAGGACCCGGAGGGTCCACAGGGGACAAAGGAGAGTATTGGGGGGTAGAGGAGAACCCAAAGGCAAGAGACGCCCGACCACCTCCTGAGGCACCGGTGGTTTGTCCGGTGGGGTACCAGGAGGAGTGGGGCACGCAGGTAGTAGCATACCCAGGGCTGGGGGCAGGACCAATGTGTCCCGCTCGGCAGCAGGGATGTGAGGCTCCAGCCGAGGGTCAGTTAAGGGCTGGATCAGGCGACCAGGCACTGTCTGCTGCACCGGGTATGGTGGGACAGCCGGAGGTAGAGGGACCAGCGCAGAAAGATCCTGAACCAGGGCGGATGTGCCCGGTCAGGCAGCACAAGTACGGTCCTCCACAGGGAGGTGGCCAAGGTCAGGGAGCGCTGGAGAGAGACTTTATTATTCCCCATGGAGTTCAATCACTCAGGGCCATGGTGGCCCATTTGGCCAAACTCACTCGCAGCGGGGACCCGTCTATCCACTTCATGGAGGTGATGCAGGCCGGGGAAATTAATGGGTGTGACGAGGAAGAGACAGCCAAGCTGCTGCTCTTCTCTCTGGACACCAAATTGTACCAGGCCCTACCGGCAGAATGCCGGAGGGGACAGCGCACATTTACTGAGGTCCAGAGGGCCGTCCTTGAGGCTATGGGCTTCGATGACGGCAGTCCTTTCGAACGGGTCGAAAGGACAAGGCAGCTCGCAGGGGAAACCCCGCAGGCATTTGTGGACAGGCTGTGGGTGGTATACCACGCAGCCTGTGGGGAGCTCCTCGACCGGGCGAATCTTTCCGCGGTACAGACTGGCCGCTGGCTGAGGATGCTGGGGGCAAACTGCTTGCCCCGGCTCAAGGCCAGGGCAGAACTGTGGTTCGATTCCCGGGACCCCAACCTCACCGAGGGAGCAGTGGTCAGGCAACTGGCACTGGTCCAATGGAATGGAGGAGGGGAGGAGGAGAAAACCTCCAAAGGTCGGGTAAATGAGGTAAAACCCAACTCGATTCCCAAAAGGGAATGGGACCAGTAGGGTGGCCACTCGTCTGATGAGGAGGGAGTGTGCTACGGGTGCGGGAAAGCTGGGCATTTTAAAAGGGATTGCAGGAGCCCAGTAAAGAGATATGGGGGGAGAAGTCCTTCAGGAGCTGCCCAGAGTGGGGGAAGTGGAGCGAGCTCCTCACCATCCCTTGACCAGATAGTAGCTGCAGTGAGGACAGTGCTGGAGGGGACTGGGAAGGTAGCCACGGCAACAGGCAGGGAAGCACCAGCAACCCTGCCAGTACAGAGGCCGTGACTAGCCCAGACCCAGCCTGTATACCTGTGTCCACTAGAATACGACCCCTGGGGACGACCCTGGGTCAAGATGGAGGTTGAGGGTGTACTGGGTACTTACCTTTTGGACACTGATGCTTCCAGCACCATAGTCCATTCGGAGGACCCCACAACCTCACCTCTATCAAACGGAGTGCCGTATCAACTAGTTGGGTTCACAGGTAATGAGAAGGCTGGGTTTTTCTCAGTCCCGCTCACAGTTCGTTTAGGAGCACTCCAAACACAATGGAAGTGCGTCCTGATGAACTGGGAGCAGGTGGGAAAAGGGATTTTGGGGGCTGATTTTATCATCGCTCGCCAGATCCTAGTAGACTTGAGGAATCACTGTCTATGGGGCACAGTGGGCACGGGAGCAGAGGGAGAAGTCATGGTTATTGATAAGAAACAGGGAAAAGGGACTCTGTGTACAATGAAGCCAAAAGGGGGTTACGACCTGGAGGTTCTGGTCAGTAACACCCCGGCCGAGTACCAGGCCTATGTACAAGCAAATCTTGCAGCATTTGCCACCCATAAACACGACTGTGGGAGAGTCACAGGAGTGGAGGTTAGAATAGATGGGGATCCCATGTCCCGCCCGCAAAAGCAGTATGGCTTTCCCCGAGAGGCAGAAGCAGACTTGGAGACAGCTTTAAGCTCGCTTGTCGAGCAGGGTGTTTTGAGACCCATAGCCACCCATGTTAACTCCCCGCTTTGGCCGGTTAGGAAACCGGATAATTCTTGGAGGGCTACGGTGGATTATAGGGTGTTCAATAAAAACATCCCAGCTTGTGCCCCCACAGTAGCGGCGGTTGTGGGTCTGATCGGGGAAATCCCTGCATCCACAACCACGTTCAGTGTTGGACATATCCAACGGGTTCTGGTCTATCCCTGTACGGAGGGAAGACCAGTACAAGTTTGCCTTCACCTTCCGGGAACAGCAGTATACCTGGAGCTGCCTCCCACAGGGCTTTCATAATAGTCCCAGCACCTTTCACCAATGCATGGCGAACTGCTTAACAGGTTCAGCCAGCCACACCAGCTGGTCCAGTATGTGGACGACCTGTTGTTGTTCACAGACAGCAGTGAGGAACACGGTCCACTGCTGGCCGAACTGCTGGTCTTACTGAAGGAAGGGGGTTTTAAAGTTAACCCCAAGAAAGCCCAGATAGGTCTAGGAGAAGTAAAATTCCTGGGCCTGACGATAAGGGCAGGAGAAAGGGCCATTGATGAGGCTAGAAGAAAGGCAGTGCAGGAACTCCCTGTCCCCAGGGATGTGTCGGGGGTAAGGTCTTTCCTGGGAATCACCGGCTACTGTAGGGACTTCATCGAGGACTATGCAGCCACTGCCGCCCCTCTGCTCAGACTCCTACATAAGGGGGTCGAGTGGGAATGGGACAAGGGCTGTGAGGCAGCATTTGTCCGTCTTAAGAGAGACCTGCAGGTAGCACCAGCCCTCGGGGCAATTGATGGGGGGGAGGAATTCTTCCTGGAGGTGGCAGCCAGTGGTGACAGCTTAAGTGCAGTGTTGCTCCAGGGGTGAAACGGTCAGCTGAGACCAGTGGTGTACTCCTCCAGGGTCCTCACGGAGGTAGAAAAGGGATACTCCAATTGTGAGAGGCACTTGCTTGCCACCCACTGGGCAGTAAAGAGAGCTCAGATCTTTAGCGGAATATCCCCCATTACACTCCTCACCCATCATACCCCGACACAGATGCTGTTGGACGGGAGGATTAAGGACGGGAGAGTGAGCTGTGTTAGAATCACTCGCTGGACCCTCCTCCTCTCCCAAATGACTTTAAAGGTCAAGGGCCTCTGCGAGCCCAGGCTCTCAGCAAATTTAATCTATCCAGGGCAGCCACATCGATGCTCTGTGGAGGGAGTGTGGGACATTAACTTTGGATTTCGGGCAGGGATACACCCCACAGGCCACGAGATCTACGTTAATGGCTCCAGTTCAGTGTCCGCGGGTACAAGACTCACGGGCTGCGGAGTTTGGGATCCCAAGGCAGGAATTGCCTTGGCTCTTAAACTCCCATGCACCCTGAGCGCCCAGCAGGCGGAACTCTCGGCGGTGATGTATGTGGTCACACACCCCGAGGAATTCCCTCCCCCATACACGATTTGCTCGGACAGCATGTTCACTTACAATTGGTGTGCAGAGTATCTGGCGATTTGGTCACGCCGGGGGTACACCTCTGTGGCTGGGAAGCCCCTTGTGACCAAACCCCTGCTAGAAAAGATCGTGGCTGCAGTGGGAGAAACCGGGGATGTATATATCCATAAGGTAAAGGCCCACTCCAAAACTGAGCCACGGGGGGAAGGTAACCAGCAGGCAGACCTGCTGGCAAGGGAAGGTGCTCGCACAGGTCGCCCATGGGACCCATACGAGGCAGGCAGGATAGCAGCAGCAAGAAGCAAGCCAGGGACACAAGGGAGCGTAGGGGTGGCTGTGGCCCGGACCTTAAAGTAGTCCAGATGCAGGATCCGATCCTGAAGGCTGCCTTGGCTGCTATTAAAAGGGGGGAAAAGGCGGAGGGCCCATACAGTGCTGTAGATATTGCTGTGCGGGAAGGCATGTTGTTTAAAGGGGACAAATGGGTAGTGCCGCCACAATACCGGAGGGAATTCCTTCAGCTGGCCCATGAGGGTCCAGGTGCGGGACACCCTGGGCCGGAATCTACCTGGCAATGGGTAGTAAAGGCAGGGTGGTGGCCAGACCTCCGGGAAGATGTCCGCGACTTCTGTGCGGGCTGTCTGGTTTGTGCTGCAAACAACCCAGACCCTCAGAAAAGGAAGGTGTCTATGGGACATAGAAACATAGAAACATAGAAAATAGGTGCAGGAGTAGGCCATTCGGCCCTTCTAGCCTGCACCGCCATTCAATGAGTTCATGGCTGAACATGCAACTTCAGTACCCCATTCCTGCTTTCTCACCATACCCCTGGATCCCCCGAGTAGTAAGGACTTCATCTAACTCCTTTTTGAATATATTTAGTGAATTGGCCTCAACAACTTTCTGTGGTAGAGAATTCCACAGGTTCACCACTCTCTGGGTGAAGAAATTGCTCCTCATCTCGGTACTAAATGGCTTCCCCCTTATCCTTAGACTGTGTCCCCTGGTTCTGGACTTCCCCAACATTGGGAACATTCTTCCTGCATCTAACCTGTCTAACCCCGTCAGAATTTTAAATGTTTCTATGAGGTCCCCTCTCATTCTTCTGAACTCCAGTGAATACAAGCCCAGTTGATCCAGTCTTTCTTGATAGGTCAGTCCCGCCATCCCGGGAATCAGTCTGGTGAACCTTCGCTGCACTCCCTCAATAGCAAGAATGTCCTTCCTCAGGTTAGGAGACCAAAACTGTGCACAATACTCCAGGTGTGGCCTCACCAAGGCCCTGTACAATTGTAGCAACACCTCCCTGCCCTTGTACTCAAATCCCCTCGCTATGAAGGCCAACATGCCATTTGCTTTCTTAACCGCCTGCTGTACCTGCATGCCAACCTTCAATGACTGATGTACCATGACACCCAGGTCTCGTTGCACCTCCCCTTTTCCTAATCTGTCACCATTCAGATAATAGTCTGTCTCTCTGTTTTTACCACCAAAGTGGATAACCTCACATTTATCCACATTATACTTCATCTGCCATGCATTTGCCCACTCACCTAACCTATCCAAGTCGCTCTGCAGCCTCATAGAATCCTCCTTGCAGCTCACACTGCCACCCAACTTAGTGTCATCCGCAAATTTGGAGATACTACATTTCATCCCCTCGTCTAAATCATTAATGTACAGTGTAAACAGCTGGGGCCCCAGCACAGAACCTTGCGGTACCCCACTAGTCACTGCCTGCCATTCTGAAAAGTCCCCATTTACTCCTACTCTTTGCTTCCTGTCTGACAACCAGTTCTCAATCCATGTCAGCACACTACCCCCAATCCCATGTGCTTTAACTTTGCACATTAATCTCTTGTGTGGGACCTTGTCGAAAGCCTTCTGAAAGTCCAAATATACCACATCAACTGGTTCTCCCTTGTCCACTCTACTGGAAACATCCTCAAAAAATTCCAGAAGATTTGTCAAGCATGATTTCCCTTTCACAAATCCATGCTGACTTGGACCTATCATATTACCTCTTTCCAAATGCACTGCAATGACATCCTTAATAATTGATTCCATCATTTTACCCACTACCGATGTCAGGCTGACCGATCTGTAATTCCCTGTTTTCTCTCTCCCTCCTTTTTTAAAAAGTGGGGTTACATTGGCTACCCTCCACTCCATAGGAACTGATCCAGAGTCAATGGAATGTTGGAAAATGACTGTCAATGCATCCACTATTTCCAAGGCCACCTCCTTAAGTACTCTGGGATGCAGTCCATCAGGCCCTGGGGATTTATCGGCCTTCAATCCCATCAATTTCCCCAACACAATTTCCCGACTAATAAGGATTTCCCTCAGTTCCTCCTCCTTACTAGACCCTCCGACCCCTTTTATATCCGGAAGGTTGTTTGCGTCCTCCTCAGTGAATACCGAACCAAAGTACTTGTTCAATTGGTCCGCCATTTCTTTGTTCCCCGTTATGACTTCCCCTGATTCTGACTGCAGGGGACCTACGTTTGTCTTTACTAACCTTTTTCTCTTTACATATCTATAGAACCTTTTGCAATCCGTCTTAATGTTCCCTGCAAGCTTCTTCTCGTACTCCATTTTCCCTGCCCTAATCAAACCCTTTGTCCTCCTCTGCTGAGTTCTAAATTTCTCCCAGTCCCCGGGTTCTCTGCTATTTCTGGCCAATTTGTATGCCACTTCCTTGGCTTTAATGCTATCCCTGATTTCCCTTGATAGCCACGGTTGAGCCACCTTCCCTTTTTTATTTTTACGACAGACAGGAATGTACAATTGTTGTAGTTCATCCATGCGGTCTCTAAATGTCTGCCATTGCCCATCCACAGTCAACCCCTTCAGTATCATTCGCCAATCTATCCTAGCCAATTCACGCCTCATACCTTCAAAGTTACCCTTCTTTAAGTTCTGGACCATGGTCTCTGAATTAACTGTTTCATTCTCCATCCTAATGCAGAATTCCACCATATTATGGTCACTCTTCCCCAAGGGGCCTCGCACAACGAGATTGCTAATTAATCCTCTCTCATTACACAACACCCAGTCTAAGATGGCCTCCCCCCTCGTTGGTTCCTCGACATATTGGTCTAAAAAACCATCCCTTATGCACTCCAGGAAATCCTCCTCTACCGTATTGCTTCCAGTTTGGTTAACCCAATCTATGTGCATATTAAAGTCACCCATTATAACTGCTGCACCTTTATTGCACGCACCTCTAATTTCATGTTTGATGCCCTCCCCAACATCACTACTACTGTTTGGAGGTCTGTACACAACTCCCACTAACGTTTTTTGTCCTTTGGTATTCTGCAGCTCTACCCATATAGATTCCACATCATCCAAGCTAATGTCCTTCCTAACTATTGCCTTAATTTGCTCCTTAACCAGCAATGCTACCCCACCTCCTTTTTCTTTTATTCTATCTTTCCTGAATGTTGAATACCCATGGATGTTGAGTTCCCAGCCCTGATCATCCTGGAGTCACGTCTCCGTAATCCCAATCACATCATATTTGTTAACATCTATTTGCACAGTTAATTCATCCACTTTATTGCGGATACTCCTTGCATTAAGACACAAAGCCTTCAGGCTTGTTCTTTTAACACCCTTTATCCTTTTAGAATTTTGCTGGACAGTGGCCCTTTTTGTTCTTTGCCTTGGGTTTCTCTGCCCTCCACTTTTCCTCATCTCCTTTCTGTCTTTTGCTTTTGCCTCCTTTTTGTTTCCCTCTGTCTCCCTGCATTGGTTCCCATCCCCCTGCCATATCAGTTTAAATCCTCCCCAACAGCACTAGCAAACACTCCCCCTAGGACATTGGTTCCGGTCCTGCCCAGGTGCAGACCGTCCGGTTTGTACTGGTCCCACCTCCCCCAGAATGGGTTCCATTGCCCCAGGAATTTGAATCCCTCCCTGTTGCACCACTGCTCAAGCCACGTATTCATCTGCTCTATCCTGCGATTCCTACTCTGACTATCACGTGGCACTGGTAGCAATCCGGAGATTACTACTTTTGAGGTCCTACTTTTTAATTTAGCTCCTAGCTCCTTAAATTCGTTTCGTAGGCGGGTAGAGGGACCATGGCAGTCGATCCAGATCGACTACATCGGACCCCTACCGGCCGCCCAGGGAGGTTATAAATACTGCCTCGTCCTGGTGGATGTGTTTTCCAAGTGGGTGGAAGCCTTCCCTTGCCGAACAGCTACCGCGGTGGGGACTGCAAAAATCCTGGTGAGGGAGGTGTTCTCTCGGTGGGGTCTACCTCAAATCGTGGAGTCCGACCGGGGAAGCCATTTCACCGGCCAGGTGATGCAGGCCACCCTAAAGGTACTGGGGATAAGAGCCAAATGGCATGTCGCCTACAACCCTCAGTCCTCAGGCCCCGTAGAACGCCTGAACCAGACCCTAAAGGAAAGGCTGCGCAAGGAGACGGGAGACTCACCGAACAAGTGGGTGGAGGTCTTACCGTTGGTCCTCATGGGAATCCGGGCCAGTCAGTCAAAGAGCACAGGGTACTCACCCCATGAGCTGATGACGGGCCGGATCATGAGATCCCCAGTGCATGTGTTGGTGCCGGTTCTCACCGAAGGGCAGCTCCGAGAGGTGAACCGGGACCGGTTTGTCAGGAACCTGTTTGAACAGATTCACTGGCAGGCTGCTAGTAACATGGGCAGACAGCATCAGAGTAACCGATTGCTGCTAGAACCCAGCAAACACCACGAATGGGAGATAGGGGACCAGGCCATGGTGAGGAACTATGCTCGGGTCGGGGTATTTGAACCACTGTATATGGGACCATACAACATTGTGGACAAGGCTAGCCCTATGGTCTATGCGGTTCGATTACCTCGCCGGGTGAAGTGGTATCACATTAATCAGTGTAAATTGTTTGACCCCAAAAGAGGTAAAAAACAGAGGGGATGAGCGAGGGAAGGGAATCGGGCACTGGGGGAGGAACAGGCCCCGGTGGATTTGGAGGCTCCGGAGGAGGCAGCGGGCCCCGAAACTCTACAGCCGGGGCTGGTTCACTGCTCCTGTAAGGCTATCCCACCACTGGGTAGAGGTTCCCAGCCCACTAACAGAAGTAGGGAGAAAGGCTCTACCATTAGCAAGGTCCAAGGGGAAGCTGAACCTCCCATGGTGGATCAGCTGGGGCTAGCCCAAGAGGTGGAGGAGATGGTATTGCAGCCCATAACGTGGGACTCTGCACCGACAGTAAGGAGGAGTAACAGAGTGCCACAGCCCAGGGCACCGTGGTCCCCTGTTTACTGAGCTCCCCGCCCCAGACCGAGAAGGCGAAAGACAACAGGGAGGGTGCTCTGTTGTACTAGCAAGGGTCTCCCACCGATTATCCGGGGCTCGGGAGGGCCTTGGAGGGCAGCACAAGACTCATTAAGGGGGACTATATGAGCCCCTCAGCGGAGGACATCCTGGTCCCCAGGGTACGGTCAGCCGAGTGGTCGACGACGCCTGTACAGTGACAGGATGTAGCCTGGCCACCCGGGGACGGGTGGCGGTGTGTATATTTTCCCTTCCTGTTTTGTTACTTTGTGTTGTGTGTATATGTGTTTAGGTAAGGCAGTGATGGTTGGGTACAGCATTTTATGTTCGGAACATGTTACGTGGGCCAAGCCTGGAGAGGTCTCTCAAGGTAAGGCCATGTTCTTCTTGCCTTTCAGATGTCAACACCTCCCTACTGGACGTTAGTGATGCTGGTATCGCTAAGGATCTGCACCGGGCACCGAGGGGACACCGAGGACTCCCTGGTTTTCGGATGCTCTGGGGGCAGAGCGCCGACAGTGACCACAGGAGAAGGGACTCCGGTGGCGGATGGCCGGGTCACCTACTCCCACGAGGGGAGATGGCCTGGGTGGTTGGGATCGAACTCCACCAAGTACTCCAACCATAAGGACTTTACCTACGGAGAGGCCTCCATCCCCTGCCCGGAGATCACTGTGGTCACTTCAAGAGTGAGAGTGACAGAAGGCAGGAAGGTATGCCTAACTTGCCAAGGGGACATACCTCTGGGACGGTGGTGGTGGCTCAGAAAGCTCTAGAGGGAAGTGGGAGACTGACACTCGGACTGGGAACGTCTGGATAATGATACCTACCGAACCATCATGGGGTCATCTGGCAGGGTCACGGTGTGCTGGGAGAAATGGTGGGCGTACGACCAAGGAATTTATTTGTGTATGTGGGGATCCACTCGCGTGTGTTCAGAGGGGGTCTCCATTGCTTTCTATAGGTGGGGGGGAGGATGTCGGGGATTGGGTGGGATGGGATCGCAGCGGGGAGGCGTGTGTGACCCCCAATCTCCGGGTACCAGTAAATGCCACCGAACTTGTAGTTCGGGAAAGGAAGCCCCCACCCACGGCCAAGCCCACCGTCCCACACGAGGGCCCGACAACAACCAGGGGGCCGGGGAATGGTTTAGTGTTGTTCCCTACCGAGAAACGACTTTATCAGGGGGTACACTGCACGGTGACATCAGTGGTGCTGAATCTGACAGAAGTCCACCTACCCACGTGGTGTCCCCGGGAAACCGAGCTGTTAGACCAGGCTCTGCTGCGGGAGATGTTCCGGAAGTTCTATGAACTGGACTTCGGGGATGTCAGTGTGACAGACTTGTATAAACAGTGGGATAGGGCTGAACCGGGCAGGCAGAGGCGCGGCACTTTAAATGACATTCTTACGGGGTTTAACACCGGGGCGTCCGCCATAAACAGTTTGGATAACATGCAGCTGGCCCTCCAGATAAATGGGTTAAAGAATCAGCTGCACAAAGTCCTGGGGGACGAGAATACCGTCGTGGGATCCGCGCTCCACCAAGAGGTGGCAATGACAGTTCACTTAAAGGAGATTATCTCTCAATTGGAGGCACAGGCCAGGGCTGTAAACGCCTTGATTCGGGAGGATAGAAACGCCTCCGATCAAGCCGCCCAAAATGAGGTTTGCGTGCTCTATGGGGCCTGGTTGCTGGGAGAGGGAGGGAGTAACCTCGAGGATCTGAGACAGGGACAGGTCCCCTCCTGGATCAGCAACCAGCACTTAGCAGCACTGCACCCTTATGATAATGTTTTGAGTCCTTGCCAACTTCGTGTAGCGTCGGAAGCCTACCCGGTACCGGTGGACTGTGGAAAGTCAAACCATACCACCATGGGTGTGGTGGTCAGGATGCCCGTGATGGGGGCGTCCCCATGACCAGCACCCCTGTACCGAGTGGAGAATGTGGGAGTCATTCGTGGAGGGGTGCATGTTCGATTCCAAGAGGTCCCACCTTATGTCACAATGTGGGAGCACACTGTGACAGGTACAGACCTCTCGGGTTGTCGGAGCAGGGGAGCACAGGTAATCCTGTGCCCCCAGCACTTGAACGCTTTTGCAAGGCCACAATGCGGGTTCAGCACTGCTGGGGCAGAGCCTATCAATTGTACAATGGAGGTAATGGCCCCTATCCACATGCCTCCACAGGTAGCATATGTAGGCGGTGGGACATATTGTGTCACCACAAGTGCCCATCGGTATGAACACGGACCGGGAAGGTGGTGTCCAATTCCGTACAGCAGCTTTTGCTTTAAACCCGGGGCAGAGGTTCAAGTGGCACACACCAGAATCACACCCATCCCTGAACCTTCCACGATTCACCTCACGGTACAAAACAACCTCAGCCATCTACAACAATATGTCGCCCAGTTTGGCTATCCCATTGCCCCACTACCTGAGAAACTTACAGCCCTCCTCCAGGCAGTGCATTTGTCTCAAAAACATTTTTACACCATGGAGCAGAAAACTGAAATTCTAGCAGGGGAGATTGCCCAGATTAAACCCCCAGCATGGTGGGATTTGGGAATACGGGCAGACATACCTGCATGGATCCGGGTGGGATCGCATGCCTTAGTAATCGGCCAACTCCTGATTGTAGCTTATCTGCTGGTTACAAGCTGTAAGCTCAGGAGAAAAAGAAAAATAACACAGTTCCTCAGGCTACTACACAGCCAGGAGAGCCATTGCTAAACACTCAAGGTGTGTAAACAAAGCTTGACCGCGACACTTAGGCGGTTTTGTTATTCCCAGGGATGACTGCGTTTTTCATACATGGCTCCTGGGGAGTTTGCAGGGCAGGTTTCTTTGTTTTACGGTTGAGACTGAAATGAGACTCAATGTACAATTACTGCTGTAACCTTAAGTACATATATGTTTCTGTCGTGTATTGTAACCTGTTGGATTTCTGTGTTTAGTACCGCGTTAAAAGGAATTACGATATATATCGACGGGATCAGTTTAGAGTTAAACTGGGGAAAGTTGGGCAATTTGGGAGACCGAGGGTTTTCTCACCACCCTGAACTTTGACACACTCGAGTGGTGTCTGACTGTGTCAGATGGGGGATTATGTAGGGGAGGACAAAAACCCCTCATTTTACCCAGAAGGAAAAGGGCTGTGGGATCAGTCTGTGCTGTGAATATCAAAAGGGCCAGTTTGGACATTGGAACTAATCAAATTGTCTGGGAACTGTATACCCTCGAAACTTGTCCCTTGAAAACATTAGCATTTAAACAATGCCACATACATATTCCAACACCTTTTTCATCAGGCATAGAAATATCTGGCTCAGGCCAGACTAGCACAATGGCTACAGGAGGCCAATGCAATCAACACCCACTCAAACCTTGAGTAGGTTAAGATCAGTGGAAAAAAACCGTCAATCTAAAACTGCTGCATTTTTCAAAATCAAAAAGCCCACCAATGAGAAGAATCGACTTCAGCAGGAGAGGCGGACTGGATAATCTGGCTATAAAAAAGGGGTTTCTGACGCAGTGAAAAAGGAGTGATGATTTTCCCTGCCCTCGTCATCCAACAACCACAACCAGCAAGCCCCTCGACACTGAAGGAAAACCAGTGTCTGGAGACACCGAAGATAGAAGAAACAAACCACCAGACTGCAGAAGGCACAATAGTGAGTATAACCTCTGGTCCCCAGAATTCCCAACTCAGTTAGGCCAGGAAAGGTGGGAGGTTGGGCATTGTACTGCTAAACTGGTGTAAAGATTTTCGTTGTGTCCGTTTAGTGGGATTTAGGGGGATTGTTTTGTTGGTGTATTGCTGTTTGTTGAGTTACACCTTGTCAAATAAATTGGAAGCCTAAAGTTCCTCTTGGAATCACCTTGTCTCAGTTCTATTGTATTACATCTCCTGATCGTGAGTCTTATGTCAGAACCGTGTAAGGGAAGCTAGGAACGCCTCGAAAACGCTCAACTGTGTGTCACAGGCTCGGGAAGAAGGGGTTAGGAGTGTTTGACACTCACAGGTGCCTCACAGGCTAGGCATAAGCTGTGAACACAGTCTCTCCAGGGGTGCTCTTGCAGCACTCAGGGTACCTCACAGGCCAGGCATAAGCTGTGAGGGCAGAAGGCCAGAGAGAGACACCCAAGGCACAACAACCCTGTGAAAACCCCTTACACCCGCAGCCATCTAGCACTGTGATGAGGAAAAACTTTTGCACTATAGAATTGTGAACTTATGGAATGCTCAAACACATAAAGTTGTTGAGTCCAGTTCATTGGGTATATTCAAAGGGAGTTAGATGTGGCCCTTACAGCTAATGGGATCAGGGTGTATGGAGAGAAGGCAGGAGTTGGGTGCTGAAGTTGCATGATCAGCCATGATCATATTTAATAATGGTGCAGCCTCGAAGGGCCGAATGGCCTACTCCTGCACCTATTTTCTATGTTTCTATGTTTCTAATCCATACATTTGACATACGCCACACTTGTAAGAGGGGCAAACTATGAAGAACACTATGCATTGCAAGTGGGTAATATTAGCTTCCTGCAATACTGTGGAATGCTCCGTATCGAATTTGCTGCACATTAAATAGACTTAAAGTAATTGGTCGGAGGTTTAGAGGAGATATGAGTGGGAATGTCTTTACCCAGATTCTGGTGGGGGTCTAAATCTCACTGCCTTAAAGGTTGGTAGAGGCAGAAACCCTCCCACATTTAAAAACATATTTGGATGTGTTTCAGTCTGACTGAATCATCGCTGAGCAGAACCTGGGGAAAGTTAGCAGTGTGTTTAATCATAAAATATCCAACCACATATTGTCCCCCAAATATTTTATAGTTGAAAACTAGTGGGTAAAATGTAAATTAGACTGCATAAGAGCAGCTGCTCAGATCTCAGGTGATATCTTTGTCAGTATCCCAGAGTGCATGTTCCTGTAAGCAGAGCGAAATCAATGATTATTGAAAGACTCCTTCTCTGAGGTGTTCTCGGGATTTCCATGTTCTGATCATTAACATTTGTTACCCAAACACAAATTCTTAAGTTTGTGTTAGATGTTTTAGATGGAAAATCCAAATGGTGTTCAAATGTTGTAGAGGTCTTCTCCAAACCTACATTGAGGGCTGAGTCTGACCATCAGTTATTTGAGGGCCAACATTTTAAACTCGCCTGTTTGGTTGAAATATTTTGCCCCCCTTCTTCTGTGAGATATGAATTTTATAAAGATGGACAAGCTCTCACTTCAGCGAAAGACCACAACTATTATATCAAGCAGACATCTCGGCCGGACGATTGGGGGATTTACTTTGAACAGTGAGGTGAAAAAACCGAGAAATCCGGTTTCAGTTTCAGTCAGACGTCAGTAACATTTACTGCAATTATCATCTTTCTTCCACATTATTCCTAACAAATTCTCACACAGGAATTTCCCAGTCTCGAAGTGGGCCTTACCTATATGTTTAACACATACTTTGTAACATAGTAAATACATCGATACATAGAAAACCAGAGTAATAAAGACATGTATGTTTGTACGGCACACTCATTTGGCCTCAATCACTGCGTGCAATTTATGGCGTCAATTCTAAAGAGAACTTTAAAATAATAGAAAACGGACAGGATGTCACTGGGATGGATACATTTATTCTTCAGGTGAAACTTGAACTACTGGGAAAAATATTGCAAGAGTAACCAAAGCAGCTATGTCATTTAGCACTGGTTATTTTTAAAGTTAAGGGTGAGGTTAAAGTAAATAGGGGAAGGTTTTTTGTCGAAATGTGAAATATATAAGGATGGATGATCAATGCATAATGATCACTAAAGACGGGAAGTGCAGAGCTTGGAACTTCTTTCTGATGACGAGTGCTGGAGGTTAAGATTTGCCACGTAGAGTGGAGGAGTTGGACACCATTGCTTTTAGTTAGATTAGTGGCCATGGCACGGGGATAGTGCAGAGCTCCTGCCTTTGACGAGCAGAGTCAGTACGAATCAGAACCGGACCAGAGATAGTAGGTTGGCTGCATGAGGACTCAGTAACGTTCCACAATCGCGCTTTCCTCAATTACCTCTAACTACTGCTAAAGTAGAAGGGGGAGACGGGTGCCCAATATTGGTGTGGTGATCTCAGTGACCAGGCTCTTAATTACGATGAGAGTCCGATTTGACTTTAAAACTGACGTGACAACTTCAACCAAAGCAAAGTAATTAACAAGTGGATATATTGCCAGGAGTCCCAGTGTCAATTCCAGATTTTTCAATCAGGCCATGTAATGAGTTAATAAAAGGAGGCGAAGCGTTGTTAACCTGCT
Source organism: Pristiophorus japonicus (assembly GCF_044704955.1). NCBI lineage: Eukaryota > Metazoa > Chordata > Chondrichthyes > Pristiophoridae > Pristiophorus > Pristiophorus japonicus. Next base: position 17,502 of record NW_027254550.1, on the reverse strand, counting down.
CAGTGACCAACAGTTCGACCCGAGGACCTTCCTCGTTCTGCAAAGACCCGGATAAAGAAGTCCACCAAGAGGAGTCCAGTATAACCGGGATTACTTACCAAACCAGTAAAGTCAACAACGGCGGCAGAAACTCCTATACACAGCGAATCTGTTGCTGTTTTAGTGAGTTACTATAAGTACCTCTGTGGCAAAACGAAACAAGTGACTCAAAGACAGGCCATTGCTGCCTGGATGTTGAAACTTCTTCTTTCACATTCATCTGTTTGATGGAAGCCACTGCACTATTTATTTTAAAAGACGAATGCCAAAACAGAACAAGGAATGTCATCTGAATATCAAGTATTGAATATAAACCGCAACCATTACTTGATGGTTTCAAGAAGCTGATCACTCTGTTTAATTGGCAATATGACAGAAGTTATTCGGACAGCTTAATGCTCCAAAGCGTAATACCGTAGGCACTAATTTCTGGGTTATGAATTTAATTTCATATTTTCTCAGCCATTATTGCTAATAAGAACATAAAAACATATGGAATAGGAACAGGGGTAGGCTATACCGCCCCTGGAGCCTGCTCTGCCATTCTATCGGAGAGGCCTATAAAGGCCGTGAGAGGCAGCGGGAGTTCGTGGTCACTGAGGCCTGAGTCCGGGGTCAGCGAGAGGCCTATAAAGACCGCGAGAGGCAGCGGGAGTTCGTGGTCGCTGAGGCCTGAGTCCGGGGTCAGCGAGAGGCCTATAAAGGCCGCGAGAGGCAGCGGGAGTTCGTGGTCGCTGAGGCCTGAGTCCGGGGTCAGCGAGAGGCCTATAAAGGCCGCGAGAGGCAGCGGGAGTTCGTGGTCGCTGAGGTGTGAGTCCGGTGTCAGCGAGAGGCCTATAAAGGCCACGAGAGGCAGCGGGAGTTCGTGGTCGCTGAGGCCTGAGTCCGGGGTCAGCGAGAGGCCTATAAAGGTCGCGAGAGGCAGCGGGAGTTCGTGGTCGCTGAGGCCTGAGTCCGGGGTCAGCGAGAGGCCTATAAAGGCCGTGAGAGGCAGCGGGAGTTCGTGGTCACTGAGGTGTGAGTCCGGGGTCAGCGAGAGGCCTATAAAGGCCGCGAGAGGCAGCGGGACTTCGTGGTCACTGAGGTGTGAGTCCGGGGTCGGCGAGAGGCCTATAAAGGTCACGAGAGGCAGCGGGAGTTCGTGGTCGCTGAGGCCTGAGTCCGGGGTCAGCGAGAGGCCGATAAAGGCCGCGAGAGGCAGCGGGAGTTCGTGGTCGCTGAGGTGTGAGTCCGGGGTCAGCGAGAGGCCTATAAAGGTCGCGAGAGGCAGCGGGAGTTCGTGGTCGCTGAGGCCTGAGTCCGGGGTCAGCGAGAGGCCTATAAAGGCCGCGAGAGGCAGCGGGAGTTCGTGGTCGCTGAGGTGTGAGTCCGGGGTCAGCGAGAGGCCTATAACGGCCGCGAGAGGCAGCGGGAGTTCGTGGTCGCTGAGGCCTGAGTCCGGGGTCGGCGAGAGGCCTATAAAGGCCGCGAGAGGCAGCGGGAGTTCGTGGTCGCTGAGGCCTGAGTCCGGGGTCAGCGAGAGGCCTATAAAGGTCGTGAGAGGCAGCGGGAGTTCGTGGTCGCTCAGGTGTGAGTCCGGGGTCAGCGAGAGGCCTATAAAGGCTGCGAGAGGCAGTGGGAGTTCGTGGTCGCTGAGGCCTGAGTCCGGGGTCAGCGAGAGGCCTATAAAGGCCGCGAGAGGCAGCGGGAGTTCGTGGTCGCTGAGGTGTGAGTCCGGGGTCAGCGAGAGGACTATAAAAGGCCGTGAGAGGCACCGGGAGTTCGTGGTCGCTGAGTCCGGGGTCGGCGACAGGCCTATAAAAGGCGGGGCTTGTGCAGCAAAAAGAAGTAGAAAGGGGGTAAGTGATTGGCTGGTGATTGGTGAGTAGTTTTTCCTTTTGCTTTTCGATATCAGTAAGTAATATTTAGCATTGTTGCTGCCAATTTAAGTGTATCTAAGGGATAAGTCATGGCAGGACAGCTCGGACACGTGTTATGCTCCTCCTGTACTATGTGGAAAATCAGGGATGCCATTGGTCTCCCTGACGCCTACGTGTGCGGGAAGTGTATCCGCCTCCAGCTCCTGACAGACCGCGTTGCGGAATTGGAGCTGAGGGTGGATTCTCTCTGGAGCATCCACGATGCTGAGAATGACGTGAATAGCACGTGTAGCGAGTTGGTCTTAACGCAGGTGAAGGGTCCACAGCCAGATAGGGAATAGAAGACCAGCAGGAAGAGCAGTGCAAGGAAGATAGTGCAGGGGTCCCCTGTGCTCATCCCCCTGCCAAACAGATACACTGCTTTGGGTACTGTTGGGGGGGATGACTCATCAGGGGAGGGCAGCCAAGTTCATGGCACCGTGGCTGGCTCTGCTGCACAGGAGGGCAGGAAAATGTGTGGGAGAGCGATAGTGATAGGGGATTCAATTGTAAGGGGAATAGATAGGCATTTCTGCGGCCGCAACCGAGACTCCAGGATGGTATGTTGCCTCCCTGGTGCAAGGGTCAAGGATGTCTCGGAGCGGGTGCAGGACATTCTAAAAAGGGAGCATGAACAGCCAGTTGTCGTGGTGCATATAGGTACCAATGATATAGGTAAAATACGGGATGAGGTCCTACGAGGCGAATTTAGAGAGCTAGGAGCTAATTTAAAACGTAGGACCTCAAGAGTAGTAATCTCAGGATTGCTACCAGTGCCACGTGCTAGTCAGAGTAGGAATCGCAGGATAGCTCAGATGAATCCGTGGCTTGAGCAGTCGTGCAGCAGGGAGGGATTCAAATTCCTGGGATACTGGAACCGGTTCTGGGGGAGGTGGGACCAGTACAAACCGGACGGTCTGCACCTGGGCAGGACCGGAACCAATGTCCTAGGGGGAGTGTTTGCTAGTGCTGTTGGGGAGGGGTTAAACTAATATGGCAGGGGGATGGGAACCTATGCAGGGAGACAGAGGGAAATAAAAAGGAGGCAGAGCAAAATATAGAAAGGAGAATAGTAAAAGTAGAGGGCAGAGAAACCCAAGGCAAAAAACAAAAAGGGCCACATTCCAGCAAAATTCTAAAAGGGCAAAGTGTGTTTAAAAAATACAAGCCTGAAGGCTCTGTGCCTCAATGCGAGGAGTATTCGGATTAAGGTGGATGAATTAACTGCGCAGATAGCTGTTAACGGATACGATGTGATTGGCATCACGGAGACATGGCTCCAGGGTGACCAAGGCTGGGAACTCAACATCCAGGGCTATTCAACATTCAGGAAGGATAGACAGAAAGGAAAAGAAGGCTGGGTGGCGTTGCTGGTTAAAGAGGAAATTAATGCAATTGTAAGGAGGGACATTAGCCTGGATAATGTGGAATCGGTATGGGTGGAGATGCGGAATTCCAAAGTGCAGAAAACGCGAGTGGGTGTTGTGTATAGAGCACCAAATAGTAGTAGTGAGGTTGGGGACAGCATCAAAGAAGAAATAATGGATGTGTGCAATAAAGGTACAGCAGTAACCATGGGTGACTTTAATCTACACATTGATTGGGCTAACCTAACTGGCAGCAATACGGTGGAGGAGGATTTCCTGGAGTGTACTAGGGACGGTTTTCTAAACCAATATGTTGAGGAATCAACCAGGGAGCTGCCCATCCTCGACTGGCTATTGTGTAATGAGAAAGGACTAATTAGGAATCTTGTTGTGGGAGGCCCCTTGGGGAAGAGTGACCATAATATGGTAGATTTCCTTATTAAGATGGAGAGTGACACAGTTAATTCGGAAACTAGGGTCCTGAACTTAAGGAAAGGTAACTTTGATGGTATGAGGCGTAAATTGGCTAGAATAGACTGGCAAAGGATACTTAAAGGGTTGACGGTGGATAAGCAATGGCAAACATTTAAAGATCACATGGACGTACTTCAGCAAATGTACATCCCTGTCTGGAGTAAAAATAAAACTGGGAAGGTGGCTCAACCATGGCTAACAAGGGAAATTAAGGATAGTGTTAAAAACAAGGAAGAGGCATATAAATTGGCCAGAAAAAGCAACAAGCCTGAGGACTGGGAGAAATTTAGAATTCAACAGAGGAGGAGAAACGGTTTAATTAAGAGGGGGAAAATAGATTACGAGAGGAAGCTTGCAGGGAATATAAAAACTGACTGCAAACCCTTCAATAAATATGTGAAGCAAAAAAGATTAGTAAAGACAAACGTAGGTCCCTTGCAGTCGGATTCAGGTGAAATTATAATGGGGAAGAAAGAAATGGCAGACCAATTGAACCAATACTTTGGTTCTGTCTTCACGAAGGAAGATACAACTAACCTTCCGAAGGGACGAGGGGACAGTGGGTCGAGTGAGAAGGAGAAACTGAAGGAAATCCTTATTAGGTGGGAAATTGTGTTCGGGAAATTGATGGGATTGAAGGCCTGATAGTCTGCATCCCAGAGTGCTCGAGGAAGTGGCCCTAGAAATAGTGAATGCATTGGTGATCATTTTCCAACAGTCTATCGACTCTGGATCAGTTCCCATGGAGTGCAGGGTAGCTAATGTAATACCACTTTTTAAAAAAGAAGTGAGGGAGAAAACGGGTAATTATAGACTGGTTAGCCTGACATCAGTAGTGGGGAAAATATTGGAATCGATCAAGAAGGACGAAATAGCAGCGCATTTGGAAAGCAGTGACAGGATCGGATCAAGTCAGCATGGATTTATGAAAGGGAAATCATGCTAGACAAATCTTCTGGAATTTTTTGAGGATGTAACGAGTAGAGTGGACAAGGGGGAACCAGTGGATGACATCTATTTGGACTTTCAAAAGGCCTTTGACAAGGTCCCACACAAGAGATTGCTGTGCAAAATCAAAGCACATGGTATTGGGGATAATATACTGATGTGGATAGGGAACTGGTTGGCAGACAGGAAGCAGAGAGTTGGGATAAACGGGTCCTTTTCAGAATGGCAGGCAGTGACTAGTGGAGTGCCGCAGGGCTCAGTGCTGGGACCCCAGCTATTTACAATATACATTAACGATTTGGATGAAGAAATAGAGTGTAATATCTCCAAGTTTGCAGATGACACTAAACTGGGTGGCGGTGTGAGCTGTCAGGAGGATGCTAAGAGGCTGCAGGGTGACTTGGACAGGTTAGGTGAGTGGGCAAATGCATGGCAGATGCAGTATAATGTGGATAAATATGAGGTTATTCATTTTGGGGCAAAAGCACGAAGGCAGAATATTATCTGAATGGCGGCAGACTAGGAAAAAGGGAGGTGGAACGAGATCTGGGTGTCAGGGTTCATCAGTCATTGAAGATTGGCATGCAGGTACAGCAGACGGTGAAGAAGGCAAATGGTATGTTGGCCTTCATAGCTAGGGGATTTGAGTATAGGAGCAGGGAGGTCTTACTGCAGTTGTACAGGGCCTTGGTGAGGCCTCACCTGGAATATTGTGTTCACTTTTGGTCTCCTAATCTAAGGAAGGACATTCTTGCTATTGAGGGAGTGCAGTGAAGGTTCACCAGACTGATTCCTGGGATGGTAGGACTGACATATGAGGAGAGACTGGATCAACTGGGCCTTTATACACTGGAGTTTAAAAGGATGAGAGGAGATTTCATGGAAACATGCAAGATTCTGATGGGACTGGACAGGTTAAATGCGGGAAGAATGTTCTCGATGTTGGGGAAGTCCAGAACCAGGGGTCACAGTCTAAGGATAAGTGGTAGACCATTTAGGACCGAGATGAGGAGAAACTTCTTCACCCAGAGAGTTATTAACCTGTGGAATTCCCTGCCGCAGAGAGTTGTTGATGCAAATTCATTGGATATATTCAAGAGGGAGTTAGATATGGCCCTTACAGCTAAAGGGATCAAGGGGTATGGAGAGAAAGCAGGAAAGGGGTACTGAGTGAATGATCAGCCATGATCTTATTGAATGGTGGTGCAGGCTCGAAGGGCCGAATGACCTACTCCTGCACCTATTTTCTATGTTTCTATGTTTCTAAATATCCCTAGGTCCAGCTGTACTGCAGCACTTTGCAATTTATCTCCATTTAAGTAATAACTTGCTCTTTAATTTTTTTCTGGCAAAGTTCATGACCTCACACTTTTCAATGTTATACTCCATCTGCCAAGTTTTTGCCCACTTACTTCGCCTGTCTATGTGCTTTTGCATGTTTTTTGTGTCCTCCTCACACATTGCTTTTCCTCCCACCTTTGTTTCGATGCAAACTTGGCTACATTACACTCGGTCCCTTCTTCCAAGTCGTTAATATAGATTGTAAATAGTTGGGGTCCCAGCACTGATCCCTGCGGCACCCCATTAGTTACTGGTTGCCAACCTGAGAATTAACCATTTATCCCGACTCTCTGGTTTCTGTTAGTTCGCCAATCCTCTATCCATGCTAATATATTTCCCCCAACCCTGTCAACTTTTATCTTGTGCAGTAACCTTTTATGTGGCACCTTGTCAAATGCCTTCTGAAAATCCAAATACACCACATCCACTGGTTCCCCTTTATCCACCCTGTTCGTTACATCCTCAAGGAATTCCAGTAAATTTGTCAAACATGACTTCCCCTTCATGAATCGATGCTGACTCTGCCTGACCAAATTATGCTTTTCCAAATGTCCTGTGTCGGGGTAACAGGAGAACTCTCTCCCTCAAGGTGCACTAACTGATATAGTTAATCAATGCCTCACCCGTCTGTTGGGGTAACAGGAGAACTCTCTCCCTCAAGGTGCACTAACTGATATAGTTAATCAATACCTCACCCGTCTGTTGGGGTAACAGGAGAACTCTCTCCCTCAAGGTGCACTAACTGATATAGTTAATCAATACCTCACCCGTCTGTTGGGGTAACAGGAGAACTCTCTCCCTCAAGGTGCACTAACTGATATAGTTAATCAATACCTCACCCGTCTGTTGGGGTAACAGGAGAACTCTCTCCCTCAAGGTGCACTAACTGATATAGTTAATCAATACCTCAACCCGGTCTGTTGGGGTAACAGGAGAACTCTCTCCCTCAAGGTGCACTAACTGATATAGTTCATCAATACCTCACCCGCCTGTTGGGGTAACAGGAGAACTCTCTCCCTCAAGGTGCACTAACTGATATAGTTAATCAATACCTCACCCGTCTGTTGGGGTAACAGGAGAACTCTCTCCCTCAAGGTGCACTAACTGATATAGTTAATCAATACCTCACCCGTCTGTTGGGGTAACAGGAGAACTCTCTCCCTCAAGGTGCACTAACTGATATAGTTAATCAATACCTCACCCGTCTGTTGGGGTAACAGGAGAACTCTCTCCCTCAAGGTGCACTAACTGATATAGTTAATCAATAACTCACCCGTCTGTTGGGGTAACAGGAGAACTCTCTCCCTCAAGGTGCACTAACTGATATAGTTAATCAATACCTCACCCGTCTGTTGGGATAACAGGAGAACTCTCTCCCTCAAGGTGCACTAACTGATATAGTTAATCAATACCTCACCCGTCTGTTGGGGTAACAGGAGAACTCTCTCACTCAAGGTGCACTAACTGATATAGTTAATCAATACCTCACCCATCTGTTGGGGTAACAGGAGAACTCTCACCCTCAAGGTGCACTAACTGATATAGTTAATCAATACCTCACCCGTCTGTTGGGGTAACAAGAGAACTCTCTCCCTCAAGGTGCACTAACTGATATAGTTAATCAATACCTCACCCGTCTGTTGGGGTAACAGGAGAACTCTCTCCCTCAAGGTGCACTAACTGATATAGTTAATCAATACCTCACCCGTCTGTTGGGGTAACAGGAGAACTCTCTCCCTCAAGGTGCACTAACTGATATAGTTAATCAATACCTCACCCGTCTGTTGAGGTAACAGGAGAACTCTCTCCCTCAAGGTGCACTAACTGATATAGTTAATCAATACCTCACCCGTCTGTTGAGGAAACAGGAGAACTCTCTCCCTCAAGGTGCACTAACTGATATAGTTAATCAATACCTCACCCGTCTGTTGGGGTAACATGATGCCTCTCTCCTTTAGGTGAATTAACTGATATCATTAATCGACACCTCGCCCTTCTCCTGTTCTACATCCACCACGGAAGTGAACACACGAAATCGCAGGTCCAACCAGTTTTATTACGAGCGATGCACGGGAAGTTCCGTCGTGGAACCGCCGAAATACAAGAGTTTTCAAGCAAACTTTATACAGGTTTTGGAGAGGAGCTATCCTCCTCAACATCTTCGATAGGTTTATTGTTATCACCAAAGTAACGTTGATTTGTGGACTCTTATCATAGAACATAGAAACATAGAAAATAGGTGCAGGAGTAGGCCATTCGGCCCTTCGAGCCTGCACCGCCATTCAATGAGTTCATGGCTGAACATGCAACTTCAGTACCCCATTCCTGCTTTCTCACCATACCCCTTGATCCCCCTAGTAGTAAGGACTTCATCTAACTCCTTTTTGAATATATTTAGTGAATTGGCCTCAACAACTTTCTGTGGTAGAGAATTCCACAGGTTCACCACTCTCTGGGTGAAGAAGTTTCTCCACATCTCAGTCCTGAATGGCCTACCCCTTATCCTCAGACTGTGACCCCTGGTTCTGGACTTCCCCAACATCGGGAAGATTCTTCCCACACATAACTTATCCAGTCATAAGAACATAAGAATTAGAAACAGGGGTAGGCCATCTAGCCCCTCGAGCCTGCTCCGCCAGTTAACAAGATCATGGCTGATCTGGCCGTGGACTCAGCTCCACTTACCCGCCCACTCCCCGTAACCCTTAATTCCCCTATTGGTTAAAAATGTATCTATCTGTGACTTGAATACATTCAATGAGCTAGCCTCAACTGCTTCCTTGGGCAGAGAATTCCACAGATTCACAACCCTCTGGGAGAAGAAATTCCTTCTCGGTTTTAAATTGGCTCCCCCTTATTTTGAGGCTGTGCCCCCTAGTTCTAGTCACCCCGACCAGTGGAAACAACCTCTCTGCCTCTATCTTTTCTATCCCTTTCATGATTTTAAATGTTTCTATAAGATCACCCCTCATCCTTCTGAACTCCAACGAGTAAAGACCCAGTCTACTCAATCTATCATCATAAGGTAACCCCCTCATCTCTGGAATCAGCCTAGTGAATCGTCTCTGTACCCGCTCCAAAGCCAGTATATCCTTCCTTAAGTAAGGTGACCAAAATTGCACGCAGTACTCCAGGTGCGGCCTCACCAATACGCTATACAGTTGCAGAAGGACCTCCCTGCTTTTGTACTCCATCCCTATCGCAATGAAGGCCAACATTACATTCACCTTCCTGATTACCTGCTGCACCTGCAAACTAACCTTTTGGGATTCATGCACAAGGACCAATTGTGGAGCAGTGGAGGCGTGTCCTGCTCAGTTGGAGCTGTGAGCAGTCAGAGGAGCAGCTAGCAACTTGAGCTCCTGCCTGGAGAGCCCTGAGACCAGCCCAGGAAGAGAAGGAAGGAAGGGGCTTCAACACCAACTTTATCCAGAGGGAGAGGAGGAGAACAGAAAACTTTGAACAACTTTATTACCATTTCTGCAAAGAGTTGGAGAGAGGGGGAAAAGACCAACAACATCCAGTGTGGAAGGAGGGAGACCCAACATTCAACAGGTGGGTGTGGGTGCATTTCCCCAAACAGACTTTGTTGTATCGGTGGGGGGAGGAAAGAAGACCACTGAGGGCCGGAACATCGCGGGGGGTGTGTGTGTGTGTGGTAGTGTGCGTGGGGGCCGTGCTTACAACTAGGCCCCCCCCCACAATTGGAACCCCCCCCACCCCCCACATTTGCCTAGCCTGGGATAGCTGGAGCTACCAGGCTGAAGATTGTTATTAATCACCCAATTAAAGATCGTTAGGAGTGCCTGGTGGCTCCAGCTACCCCAGGTGAAGACATCTTCTCCCCCCACCTGAAGACCACCCCAAAGACTTTTGTGTTTTGCCATCTGGGGAGTGCACCCACCCACAGCTGCGAGGGGAGACCTGCCCTCGCAGCCCCCCCCCCCCTTCCCACCCCCCTCTCTCTTTCTCCGTTATCCTCTGTTTCTCCCCTCTCTCTCTGAGAACCCTTTCCTTCCAAATTAATAAAAAAAAAACCAATTAAGACAACTGAGCAGAGGGAGCAAGGCCTCTCCCCAATTGTCAACGAGGGGAGAGGTGCCTCGTTAAGGGCTCCTCTGCTCAGTTAACATAAGAGGCCATTAAAGACCATTAAGGCCTGTGACTTTGGGGTGGGTGTAGCCCTTAAAGGGACCCCGTGATGGCGACCCCATCCACGCCGGTGGCAGGGCCAGCAAGGACGTATGCGCAGGTGGCAACCGCTTCCACAGCACCTCCTGCGCCACCCGCTGCCCTGCCACCATTTACACTTATAACAAAAAAACACGGGGTCAAGAGCTACACTCACCCCACAATGAGCATCGAGGAGTGCGTGCGGGCGATGGCTGGGGTAGTCGGCCCCTCGGCCATTGTCGCAGCCTCCAAGATGTCTGGGAAGGCTGTTTTCTTCCTGGGGTCGGAGCGGGCGGTGTCCCTGGCCCTCGAAAAGGGACTCACGGTGGGCGGGACGTTCCTGCCGGTGGATCCTCTCGAGGCCACCGCGCAGAGGGTCATCGTGTCGAACGTCCCGCCCTTTGTTCCCGCTGGGCTCCTCCTCCCTCACCTACAACAACTGGGGGAGGTAAGGTCGGGGATCAACCCCATACCGCTCGGCCTCAGGGAGAACAGCCTGCGCCACGTGTTCTCCTTCCGCCGCCAGCTCTTTGTCCGGCTGGCGCGGGAGGACATGACAGAAGGGCACTTTAATGTGGTGCACGAGGGGACTGCCTACCGCGTCTTCTGGACGTCGGACGGCGTGCGGTGCCATGCCTGCAGGGAGGTGGGGCATGTTCGCAAGAACTGCCCCGCCTCCAAGGCCGCCAAACCACCGAAGGCGGCCAAGGCTGGCGCTGCCGCCACCCCTCCCCCTAGTTGCGTCCGCGTGCCGGGAGCCATGGGTGCGCGGGCATCGTCGGAGGCCTTTGTTTTCAGGGCCTCCGGCGGGGGGGAGGGAGAGCGTCCGAGCGGAAAGAAGGCGCGGAAGAAGACAAAACATCAAGAGGCGGGTCCCCTCGGTGCGCCGGATAATTTGACCACCGCGCTCAGCCCAACCCAGTCACCGGCGAGCGCGGGGTGCCCCGAGCCCGTGCCCGGGCCCTTGAATACCACCACAGAGGGGCCCAGGCGCGGGCAAGAAAAGGAAAAGGGGGGGGCGGAGCGGGAGGCCTCGGCAGACATGGAGGTCTCCCTGACTCCGCGCGCCCCCAGGAACAAAAAGAGGCACCGCCCCAATGAGGCGGAGGGGGAACAACATCCCTCCGCGGAGGAGTCGGTGCCCGCCGCGTGTCCCGCGTCCCCCACCAGCGCCCCCAAATTGCGCTGCAGGCGGGAGGAGTCTGTCCCCGGGGAGGGTGAGACAGTCGAGGCTGCCCAGCCTCTGCCTCCCGGGGATGGAGTGGAAGATCTGCCTGTCGTGGGGGGCGTGGGGACCGCGGAGGAATGCGTAGCCGCCGGGCCGGGCGTCCCGGGGACTGAGGCGGGCGAGGCCGAAAAGGCCGAACCTGAGCCCGCCCAGCTATTACCCAACTTCCCCCGGGAGTTGCTCGACCCGGCAGAAACACAATTTACTGTTTTTAATGATACTGTAGATGCTGGGCCGGGGGGTGGCAGCGGGGAGGGGGAGGAACACCCACCCTCGCCCCTTACTTTGGAGCTGGAGCACTTGGAGGGCCTGGGGATTTCCTATGGCCGGGTCTCTCCTTGTTCTCCGGTTCCTGGGGCGGAGGGGGAACCCCTTCCGCTGTCATTTCCCGACCCAGCACCATTTTTAAAAGAGCCCAGTGGGGACTCCTCTGCCGACGATCCTGGGGGTGGGATCGGGGCAGTGCCAGGGCCGGTTGGCGCGGCCGGTTCATTTGCCGTACCTTGTGCGGTCGATGGGCTGGCTGCTGGCGGCCACCTCCCGGAGGAGGACGGGGACTCGGTGGGGGACGCGGGTGAAGACCTAGAGACCACCGCCAGGGAGGCGGTGGATCTGCTCGCGGCCGCCGCTGAGGCCCTCCTCGTTCCTGCAAAGGAACTCCGGGACTTTTTGGCCCAGAGCCGGGGTCGCCGCGACCAAGCCCGACTGGCCCTGGAAAAATGGTCCGAGCCGGAGCTGATCAAGGGGTCCGTCCGCGCCGCCGTTAAAACCTTGGCCGCGGGCGGGCCCTTGACAAAGGAGCAGCACCTTGAGCTGCGCGAGCTCGAGGGACTCCTCGCTGGGCTGCGGAGGGAGCGGAGTTCAACAAACGACTCCGCTCCCTCCCCCACAATAGGTTAAGGTAGAGGTTGCACTATGCTTTTGCCATGAAGATAACCATAGCCAGCCTCAACATCAACGGCGGCAGAGGGGCACGCCGTAGATTTGACAATTTTTCGCTCCTGCGGGAGGGGAAATATGCGGTGTGCTTCCTGCAAGAAACCCACACCGTTCCGGGAGACGAAGCCACGTGGCTCCTGGAATGGCAAGGAGAGGTCCGCATGAGCCACCTCACCGCCATTTCTAGTGGGGTGGCCATCTTGCTGGGCCCGCATTTTCAGCCGGAGATCTTGGGGGTCGAGGAGCCCGTGCCAGGCCGCTTGCTGCACGTAACGGTTCGCCTGGGGGACGTGCCGCTCCATCTCGTGAGCGTGTACGCCCCTCATCCCGGCCCGCAGCAAACGCGCTTCTTTGAAGAGGTGTCCGCTCTTCTTGGCTCCGTCGACGTCGGCGACTGCATTGTCCTCGGGGGGGATTTTAACTGCACCCTCGAGGCGAGGGACCGCTCCGGTGCCCCGCAGTGCATGACGGCGATGGAGAAGTTGAGGGACCTGGTCGGGTCCTTCGACTTGGTGGACGTCTGGCGGAATCTCCACCCCGACTCCAGCGCCTTTACTTGGGTGAGGCCTGGAGTTGGATGGTCTAGAGTCGACCGCCTTTACGTGTCTCGGGCGTACGTTTCCTGCGTCCCGGCGGCCTCCATGCAGCCGGTGCCGTGTTCGGACCACCACCTGGTGTGGGCGGAGCTCGCTTCGCTCCGCGTGAGGACGGGGTCCGCGTACTGGCACTTTAACAACCGGCTGCTGGAGGACGTGCGGTTCCAGGACTCGTTCCGTCGATTCTGGTCCGACTGGAGAAGGAAGCAGGGGGGCTTCCCCTCCTTGAGGCTATGGTGGGACGTGGGCAAGGCTCACGTCCGCGTCTTCTGTCAAGAGTACGCGAGGGGGTCGACCAAGAGGCGGGCGGCCAGGGTCGGGCGCCTGGAAAAAGAGGTGCTCGACCTGGAAGTCCGTCTCGGTCAAGGCGTCCAGGGCCCGGCCCTGCGGACGGTGTACGAAGCGAAGAAGGCCGCGCTGAAGGACCTGCAGCTCGTCGGGTCCCGAGGCGCGTTCGTGAGGTCGCGGATCCGGTTCCTGCGGGATCTGGACCGCGGCTCCCCCTTCTTCTACTCGCTGGAAAAAAGGCAGAGTGTCCGTAAGCAGCTCTTGACGCTGCTGGCCGACGACGGCTCTCTCGTCTCGGATCCGGAGGGCGTCAACAACAGGGTCCGTGAATATTACGGGGCTCTGTTCTCTCCGGATCCGTCCAGCGAGGAAGCGCGTAGAGTTTTGTGGGAGGACCTGCCGAAGGTCAGCCCGGAGGGCGCCGAAAATCTGGAAGCTCCGCTAAGCCTGGCGGAGCTGACCGGTGCCCTCGCCCGGCTCTCGAGGGGAAAATCCCCGGGGCTGGACGGGCTGACCGTGGAGTTCCACAGGGCGTTCTGGGACGTCCTGGGGAGCGACTACGCGCGGGTCCTGGGGGAAAGTCTGGCGACCGGGGAGATGCCCCTCTCTTGGCGCAGGGCAGTCATCGTCCTGCTGCCTAAGAAGGGCGATCTCCGCCTCCTTAAGAACTGGCGCCCGGTCTCCCTCCTCAGCACGGACTACAAAATCTTCGCCAGGGCGATGTCTGCTCGCCTTGGTGCCGTGCTGGACCACATGATTCACCCCGACCAGTCATACACGGTCCCGGGCTGGACGATCCACGACAACATCCATCTGGTCCGGGACCTCATCCATTGCTCCCAGGAGGCTGGTCTGTCGGTCGCCTTCCTATCCCTCGACCAAGAGAAGGCGTTCGACAGGGTGGATCACGACTATCTGCTCGGAACTCTGCGCGCTTTCGGGTTCGGGACGCATTTCGTCGCCCGGATCCGACTTTTGTACGCCGCCGCGGAGTGTCTGATTAAGGTTAACGGGTCCTTGACGGCGCCCCTTCGCTTTAGGAGAGGGGTGCGCCAGGGATGCCCCATGTCCGGCCAGTTATACGCCGTTTGCGTGGAGCCTTTCCTGCGCCTCTTGCGGACGAGGTTGATGGGACTGGCTCTGCAAGGGCCGGGCGTGGAGGTCGTCCTCTCGGCTTACGCCGATGACGTGCTCCTCGCGGTAGAGGATCCCGCTGACCTGCGGAGGATGCGTGAGTGCCAGGAGATTTACTCGGCCGCGTCCTCCGCCAGGATCAACTGGGAGAAATGTTCCGGACTCCTGGTGGGTCAGTGGCGGGTGGACTCCCTGCCGGAGGAGCTCAGGCCTTTTGACTGGAGCACGACCCATCTCCTCTATCTGGGAGTCTACCTTAGCCCCGACGAGGAAGCCTGGCCGGCGAACTGGCAGGAGCTGGAGGCCAAGGTCGCCGCTCGCCTAGGGCGCTGGACAGGACTGCTCCGAGTGCTGTCCTACAGGGGTCGAGCGCTAGTCATAAACCAGCTGGTGGCCGCAATGCTGTGGTACCGGCTGGTCACTTTGACCCCTCCCCCTGCGTTTGTCGCCAAGATACAGAAGAAGCTGGTGGACTTCTTCTGGAACAACAGGAAGCACTGGGTCTCTGTCGCGGTCTTGAGTCTCCCGCTTGAGGAGGGCGGTCAGTCGTTGGTGTGCGTCAGCGCCCAGCTCGCGACTTTCCGTCTTCAGACCCTGCAGAGATACCTTTACGTCGAGCCCCCTCCTAGGTGGTGCGCTCTGGCGAGGTATTTCTTCCGCCAGCAGCTCGACCTCAATTATGACACGCAGCTCCTGTTTGTGAACTTGGGGGGTGCCAGGACCGCCCTCCGGGAGCTGCCTGTCTTTTACAGGGAACTCATCAGGGTCTGGAACAAAGTCTCCACCAAGCGCAGCTCTCCGCCGGCTGGAGTGGCGGCCGTCCTGCAGGAGCCGCTGCTCGGGAATCCGTACCTCCACGGCCGAGGCTTCATGTGGCGGTCGGAAGAGAGGGCTGTGGCTGGTGAGGTGACCAGGGTCAGGGACCTGCTCGATGGCGGAGGAGCGGGCTGGATGGCGCCAGTCACGCTGGCGCGGCGCCTAAATTCTGCCAACGTCCGCCGCGCGGCCGATGCCATCGAGTCGCTAAAAACAGCTCTGGGCCCTGACTCCGTTAGGTGTATCGAGGAGGCTCAAGCACGTGGGGAGATCCCGTCCGAACTGACCCCCGTCCGGACGGAATTCCTCATCGGCGCCAAACCCCGGAACCTCCCTCGGGGACCGGCGCCTCACAACTTGAGCCGCCTCGGGGAAATCCCCTCCGTGCCTTTCAGTTCCGCGCGGAGGGGTTTCCTGTACGGGCTGCTCCTGCACACCCTCAACTTTGCCATCCTCGCCGGCCGTCCGGACACGCCATGGCGTACCATCTTGCCGTCCGGAGGAGGCGGGGGTCCCCGATGGAGGGCACTCTACGCAGGGGTCCTCCCACTATTCATCGGGGACTTGGCCTGGAGGGTGGTGCACGGAGCAGTGCCGTGCAACAAATTTTTAAGCCGGTTCACGGACTCCCAAGCCGCCTGCAATTTCTGCGGTCTGGAGGAGTCCGTGTTCCATGTTTTTATTGAATGCACAAGGTTGCAGCCCCTGTTCCACTATTTGAAGGGGCTGCTCCTGAAATTCTGGCTGCACTTCAGTCCCACTCTCCTGATCTTTGGGCACCCTGTGCGGAGGGGAGCGGGTAGGTCCGAAGGCCTCCTCGTAGGACTGCTCCTGGGCACGGCCAAGGGTGCCATCAGCCGGTCCAGGCAGCGGGCGGTCGAGGGGGTCGTTCAACCTGACTGCCTGCCTCTCTTCCGCTCTTACATCCGATCCAGGGTGTCCTTGGAGATGGAGCACGCGGTGTCCACCGGTACGCTCGCGGCCTTCCGCGAGAGGTGGGCACCGGAGGGACTGGAGTGCATCATCACGCCCGGCAACCAAATTTTAATTTGATTTTACGTTTTAAAGTTTAATTTGTTTTAATTGCCGGTGTTTTTAGTGTCCCCCTCTCCTTTTATAGGGGGCACTGGAAAAATTTGATTTTAGCGCCCCAAAAAAAAAAAAAAAACAAAAACAAAAAAAAAAACCAAAAAAAAAAAGGGGGCTTGAAAATGTCTGCTGTGTCACCCAGGTCGGGTGGCACAGTTTAATGTTGTTTATGTTTTGCAGGTAGACTCCTAAAAGAGTTTCATGCACAAGGACCAATTGTGGAGCAGTGGAGGCGTGTCCTGCTCAGTTGGAGCTGTGAGCAGTCAGAGGAGCAGCTAGCAACTTGAGCTCCTGCCTGGAGAGCCCTGAGACCAGCCCAGGAAGAGAAGGAAGGAAGGGGCTTCAACACCAACTTTATCCAGAGGGAGAGGAGGAGAACAGAAAACTTTGAACAACTTTATTACCATTTCTGCAAAGAGTTGGAGAGAGGGGGAAAAGACCAACAACATCCAGTGTGGAAGGAGGGAGACCCAACATTCAACAGGTGGGTGTGGGTGCATTTCCCCAAACAGACTTTGTTGTATCGGTGGGGGGAGGAAAGAAGACCACTGAGGGCCGGAACATCGCGGGGGGTGTGTGTGTGTGTGGTAGTGTGCGTGGGGGCCGTGCTTACAACTAGGCCCCCCCCCACAATTGGAACCCCCCCCACCCCCCACATTTGCCTAGCCTGGGATAGCTGGAGCTACCAGGCTGAAGATTGTTATTAATCACCCAATTAAAGATCGTTAGGAGTGCCTGGTGGCTCCAGCTACCCCAGGTGAAGACATCTTCTCCCCCCACCTGAAGACCACCCCAAAGACTTTTGTGTTTTGCCATCTGGGGAGTGCACCCACCCACAGCTGCGAGGGGAGACCTGCCCTCGCAGCCCCCCCCCCCCTTCCCACCCCCCTCTCTCTTTCTCCGTTATCCTCTGTTTCTCCCCTCTCTCTCTGAGAACCCTTTCCTTCCAAATTAATAAAAAAAAAACCAATTAAGACAACTGAGCAGAGGGAGCAAGGCCTCTCCCCAATTGTCAACGAGGGGAGAGGTGCCTCGTTAAGGGCTCCTCTGCTCAGTTAACATAAGAGGCCATTAAAGACCATTAAGGCCTGTGACTTTGGGGTGGGTGTAGCCCTTAAAGGGACCCCGTGATGGCGACCCCATCCACGCCGGTGGCAGGGCCAGCAAGGACG